>NC_041710.1:22572787-22717543 GCF_900700375.1 Denticeps clupeoides
ATTGAAATAAATAAAGTAATGAACAAACAGATTATTTATTCAAACAGATGTATTCAATTAAAACTTTTAAAAGTGAGGATAAAATTTGATCAAATCAAATCAATTATGCTGGAAATGTTAATGGTTAATAGTAAACCGTAATCATTGCTGTTTGGGATCAGACAATATATGCTTTTGTTAGCCACTTATTTGCTTAGTTAGAGATACTTCTCTTTCACTTAATAAATTGGCACCAACCTTTACATTGGCCCCAAAACCATAAACCTATCTATTCCTTATCAATTCTGATCAATTCTCTTATTATGGACAGTAATTGCTGCTGATTAGAATTCTTCATGTTTGAAGGCCACACTGCTTAGCAATTCTCACTTTCTAATGATCGTGCCACACCACAGTCAGAGGACTCACTGTGACCTGAGGACTCTGATGTTTGACAAGCGCAAAATTGTAGAGAAACGCACTTCGTGCAACACTGGCATGGGATCTGATAATGAGGCTAGTGTCATTCTCAGCATGCCTGGTGTCATCTGTTCTCTCTGAAACACACTTTGCATGATGCAGGGCCATGTAGGGTCATGGCATTAAAGTTGTGTTTTTGCCTTGACACCATGATCGACCAAAAAAAAAAATGAATAGCACCTAAACACAACCTGCAAAGAATCACTTGCAAACTTGTTTCTGAAATACTTTTAGTGCCGAAGGTTCCTATTGCCAGCACATTCTTTTAAACTATGTATAGTCACTACATATAGTCAATGTAGTATGCATATATTGACTATATATAGGTATTTTTCCTCCAAGGCTATGGTCTTAGCATTTTATATATATTTAAATGTATTACATGACCCACTGAATCTTGACATATTGATGCATCCTGCAACATTATTTGGCCACACACACACACACACACACACACACATATACACATTATATGGTATGGTTATAACCATATATACAGTATATAACCATACCATATAATGTGTATATATAAATATATATAAATACTTTTTGTGGAAAATACCCTTTGAAGAAAAGGTAAAACTTCAATGAACAATGGAAAAATAATCAATACATTGCACAAGAGTCTCTTAGGACTGAGAAAGAGGAGAAAGTATAGTGCAAAGGAACAGAACAATCTTTTCCTGGCACAGATAAAAAAAAAAGTGACACATCACATTCCCAGCCAATCATCGTTTTAGCCAACTGTTCACAGTAAACTGATAAATATCCACTTCACACTCCTCTGCTTATCTGTTTAAGGCAGACAGAAACACTAATAGCTTCAAAGTATGCCTGCCAGATCTGTGGCCAAATAATGTTGCAGGATGCATCAGTATGTCAAATAAAGATTCAGTGGGTCATGTAATACAGCTCATCTAGGAGCTAAAGGAAATTTATTAAACGTGATTTATGCTGTCATGCAGCCTGGTGTTTTGTTATTGTGGCTGACAGACACTCATGAATAAGCAGTGATTGGCTCACCACAGACTCTTTGCTCAGTGGCACAGTGAAATGATCATATTTGCATACATATGCATGAACACCAGTGTACATTGTTCAGATTTGTATAAATGTGAGTGTGCTTTGGCTTGGGAGATACAGTATATTAATAAATATGAGAAAGAAAGAAAGGTCATATGCTATAATCTCAGTCTTAAAGAATGTATAATGATATTAATACCTGAAAACCTGAGTAGAATCATTAACATTTTAGTCAGCCTATTGAATATATTAAATCTGAAATATTTATGTGACCTTCCGGTTCAACTGTACCAATTACATGCAATTTTCATGGGTTTTGATTTAGATAATGTGATTTCATTATTTTAAAAGGTCAGTAAGTAGTATCCATATGCTTAAGAATTTAGCAGTGTAAAGTACAAAATATTTTAAAGATCTATTGTATTTCAACATTTAAAAGGTAAGGACACAGAATCAAATATGTTCCATTTTGTGTACCAGCAGAACATAAAAGTGTGCCAGGTTTTATGTAACATAAATACGACTTCTGTGAAGCTTTTACAATCACTCTCTATGTGTTGTAACTAATGAAACATCTTAAATCTCACCGGTGCCAACACAATAGTACTTCCCTCTGATGCTGACCTTTTCTTTATTTATTTGGTAAGAACTCCATGGTGTGCTGCACGCAACATGCAATATTCATCTGCACAGCCATTTGCTTTTTCATTTTAGACACATTAAATCAAAGAAGACAATGATATTTTTTCAAGCAGTTTTTGTCTTAAGTTGACACCCATTGTCTGGGGTTAGAGCATGAGACTTTCTAGTCTAATGTGCCTATGCTGAGTTTACTACCACCATAAGCAAAACTACACTATAGATGCATTTGTGCTTTGATGCCAATAAAAGGTAAGGTGTCCTTCAGTTTGGTGTCCTTTGTAATGATTCCATAATCAAATAAGTTTAGATTGCCTCTAATCTACTCCAATGAAAGGAATTTTTGCACCCTTGCACATTTCTGTGTTTTTGCTTAGTTTGTACTGTATTAAATTGTTTGAGCTCTATCTTTCCTTGCCAAATTCCTCTAAATAGGTTTCTGGATTGGTACAGCACAGGGTTGGTTATGAGATGAAGCACCTTCATGTGATGTATCAGCATGTCAGATACTGCAGAGTGAGGGCCGGAGGAGTGATGAATGATAGTAGAGCACGGAGACCATCAAGACTCGTCTCAGTTGGGTGGCTATGTGCAAGCCTCATTCTTCTTGGAGAGAAGTTTTACGTATAAGAGAGAAGGAGGTCTGTGGATTGTTGCTGCTATCAAACGAAGGAAAGAGGTGGTTTGGATTTTGTCTGGATGGTGGGAGGGATGAGGAAAGTGTACAGATCTCTGTAGGCAGGAATATGTATGCAATCAGTCATTTTATATGAAGAGCAAAACTCGATGAGTGCTAGGGAGTTATACAAAGATGCCAGCTGTACATAATCCCTAGTTTTTTTTTACCTCATTATGACAAATACAAGAGCACAGTTATCAATCATTCAGATTTCTTCAGGTCAGAAATCTGAAACAGAATGTGCTTTTTACTGCAAAATGATTTGTGGTGGTTCTGCAAGATACCAGTTGGCGCCGACATTCACAATTGATATGAATATTGACAAGGATACAGCCCCTTTGCTTAGTATTTAGAAGCACCCTTTTGATCGAATACAGAGTCTTTTTGGGGATTTGGGGATCCATTTCTCCTTGCAGATAATCTCCAGTTCTGCAGGTTGGATGGTAAATGTTGGTGGACAGACATTTTTAGGTCTGTCTTGTCAGGGCTCCGGCTGGACCATTCAAGAACAGTCATGGAGTTGTCATCCAGTCATCTTGTCCCTGCAGCTGCAAAACACCCCCACAGCATGATGCTGCCACCACCATGCTTCACTGTTGGGACTGTATTGGACATGTCATGAGCAGTGCCTGGTTTAATCCACACATACTTAGATTAAAGGCAAAAAAGTTCTATCTTGGTCTCATCAGACAAGAGAATCTTGTTTCCTGTCCTTCACACAGGCTTTCACACTATATATATATATAACACACACACACACACAAACTCTATATATATAAATCATATATATATATATATATATATTGTGTGTGTGTGTGTGTGTGTGTGTGTGTGTGTGTGTGTGTGTGTGTGTGTGTGTGTGTGTGTGTGTGTATATATATATATATATATATATATATATATATATATATATATATATATTGGCCAAACTGAGCTGCCAGGGCGATTTTATATATATATAAAAATCATCAATATTCTTTGGTTTCGTCTTCCATGCTTCCTCTTTCATCCTACCCCACACATGCTCAGTGATGTTCATGTCTGGTGACTGGGCTGGCCAATCCTGGAGCATCTTGATCATCTTTGTCAACTTCGATGTGTAGATGGAAGTATGTGATGGAGCACCATCCTGCAGTAGAATTTGGCCTCTTTTATAGTTGGGAATATAAAAGGTTGCTAAGATGTCTTGGTATTCCAGACTATGGATGTTGCCTTCCACCCTGCAGATCTCTCGCACACCCCATACTGGATGTAACCCCAGAACATGATTTTTCCGCCGCCAAACTTCACTGTATTCTGGGTGAATCTCGGAACCATACGGCTCCAGTACGTATCCTGCAATATTTGCGGCGACTGTGGTGTAATTCAACAGAAGATTCATCTGAAAAATCCGACTTCTGCCACTTTTCCAGCATGCATCCTTTTAGCAGGCTGTGGGCCACACGGTTTTTCAATAGTCTTTTTTTTATTGCTGGCTTTGTGGAGCTCAGGTCTCATGGAGCTCTGCTGCAGTGGAAAATGGGCTGGCCTTGGATTTTCGAGCCAACAAACGGTCCTCTCGAGCAGTTGCCACCCACTGCTGAGGTTGATGGGTTAAAAGCACAGGACAGTTTTTGTGTGCTGTGCTATGCTGTGCATGACAATGACAAAACAATATTTTTTTTATGACAAAATGGGGATCTGCTGAAAAACTGGTGGGTGGTGCCTATATCATGGCTGGTTGACGTATTTGGTTCCGTAGTGTGTCAATCCAATGAACCTATTCAATGTGCCACTGAAGTTGCCTTAAATGTCCTTTTTAGAAAAATATATTTGTTATGTGTCACAGGTCCAAGCAGTCCTCCTCCCCCAGAGGGCACGCGGACGACCCAGCGGACAACAGCCCAAAAACAGACGCAAATTCTCACAGCTCACCCCCACGATCCTCACGCCATCTCCCACCAGCTCTTCCCCCAAATGCCTCTGGCATCTCAGCCAGACGTTCACCCACTCGAGCCCTGCCTGCCGCCATGACCGCTCCTGCTCCCACCACCTCAGGTCCTGACATTGTGATTTAACTAAGCTGAATGGCTACAGCCCAAGGTTAAATGAACAGCTCTCACCTGATTTCGACGTTATTTTCAAAGCTTTATTGTGATTCATAGTGCAGTTTTGAAATATTTAGTTAACATTTATGCAGCGCCTTGGGCATCCAGATTGGATATTCATAATGCCTGCATAAAAGCAGTGTTCTGGCCATAATATATATTTTTTCTTATTACAAGGTGTCTTCCATTTCAGATTTCCAGCACATTTTAAAAATGGTTGGAGCATGCACACACCTTTGCATCCGTGCAAAGAGCCAAACACACACAAAACTCATAAAAGTTACAACAGCGAAGGTGAATTCCTCAAGAGAGAAATGCAGGCTCAGAATTATGTTAAATTTAGCTTTTAGACCAAGAGGTTTGTTTACCTTGTCAACATTATAGGAACGGCATCAGAAGAAGTACGCTGGCTTCACCTGTGGTGACAAATGTACCTTTGCTGCCACGTAACTTGCCACCATGAGCTATGCTTCAAAAGCGAGCAGCATTAGAGCATGTCACCATCTGCCTCCATTAAAAGTATGATCACACCTAAAATCCTTAATCCTAAAATAATTCACAAACACACAGTCAACATCACCACCTTTGGATGCTGTCTGAGTGGGCGGGGTGAATCTAGCTAAATAAACACAACAACATTTAAATGGACCACTCCTCTTATGCAGACCAGCTACTGTCTTAAGACATTTCGGTGCACTTCATATTCACTCTAACACTTCTTTTGGGTGTTGAAGTTGCCAACATGAAGCCAGTGACATGAACAGAATACACAGATGGTGTGTGAGTGTGTGTGTGTGTGTGTGTGTGTGTGTGTGTGTGTGTTACTATACTTTTGAGTACATGAGGTTATGTTAGATAACACCCTTCAGGAATTTTTGTCAGGTTCGCACAAAGCCGTTTTAAATGCAATCAATATATTTTTCATTAAATATGTTGCACATGTATGATGAACCCACCAGCTTAGAACTGTAATGCGTGTGTCAGCGCATGCTAATGATTAACCTTGAGCTCAATGATGGACACACACACACACACACACACAGACACATACACACACGACTTTTCTGTTGGAGGTTGCATCTGCCTCCTCCCACTGTTGGATACATCACTTCCCTGTGGAAACCAAAGACAATGCGCCATAACTTTTAGCAAACTCAGCATTTTCCTGGCTGACACTGACTTACTTTGTGCCCAGAAAAATAATCTGTTAGAACCCCCCGTCTATGGACGTTAAAAGTGTCCCCTCTGAAGTAGTAAGGACCATGAGCCAATCACAATTTTTTCTCCCTGTCCCTCTTTCTCTGGACGGAAACTTCAAAAGAGCTGAAGGCAGTCGTAATGGAATGTGTGAATTTAAACTCTCCCCTGCAGTGACGAAATGACCTGCAGTCAGCCCACAGGAGCTTAATTTGAATATTCACACTGGTCGACTAATTTCTGCCCTGGACGTTCAGCGCAACATCAGTGGATACGGAATGTTCACTGGAATGTTAAAGCCAGCAGGAGGCCGTGGGAGATAAAGTAGGGATCTAATGACGTTGACAAAACTGATGGTCCAGAGCTGAAGCATATGTTACTGTCAATTCAAATCTGTGGACAGTAGCCCACTAACAAGATATTTTTCAGTAAAAAATATTACATGATACATGTAATGTTCATTTATTTGGTTCTGTACGTACATTGTATTTTCAGAATTGTGCTATGCATGGGGCTTGTTGACTACTGTAATGTGAAAGGTGTATCAAGGCTTTACGCTAATAAATCTATGCTGTTTGTGATGTAATGTGATGTATTGATGACACATTTTTAAATAGTCCAGAGTATGTGAGTGATATCAACTGGGTTCCTCCAATAACCTCAATAAAACGTGTTTGCTAGGTGACAGAAAAAATCACAAGATCACTACCAAACACTTCTTTCTTGTTTTGTCTGTTTTTATGTGACACTAGTGCTTGTTAAAAGTTCAGTCAGCTGGTGAAGGGAAGTGTCCAAGGGCTTTAACCCTTAACCCATATTTCTTCACTGACCTTTTGTTAAACCTTTGACGACCAACCATTCTCAGTTACTATACACTAGTCCAGACTCTCACACTCTTCCCCAGGCAAGCTCATAACCTCACAAATTCCACTTTGTACACACATATACAGTCTGTGCAAATGCTTTAGGCAGGTGTGGAAAAACTGCTATAATCTAAGGATGAACCTCCACAATGCTTCACTGTGGCCTGCGGACACTCATTATTGTACCATTCTCGAGGCCTTTGAGAAACAATTTGGCTTCTGCTGCAACCAAATATGACAAATTTTGTTGCAAGTTTTTCTTTGGCCGACCACTGGATCTACAACCCTCAACACTGCCTGTTTCTTTGTGCTTCTGCGAACAGTACATCTTCGAAATCGTTGTCTGGGAAAGATCTGGCTGATGCAGTAGAACTACCTCAGGGTGTGATTCACATGCAGTTCAGATTCACATGGGCTGAGCTGGCACACTCTATCTTGACAGGTAAGGAAGACAAGACGCCCAGTTCACCAGTTAACATGTCGAGAATCGTCAGGGGAGTAATATATACTGTACACACGTGGTGGTGCGGGGTATTACAGGACACTGATCAGGGCTGACGTGCGCAAGTGAGGATTAGACAAGAGTTGTTTTAAGCCTTCTACACAACTCTTTCTGTTTCAACTCATATCTGAATGACCGAAAAACACTTATACCTGAATTTAACTTACCAAATCCCTGCTTTTGTACAAGTGTACTTATGAGTGTTGTGACACCAAATAATGGCTTGTTTGCTCACTTTGCATTTGTAAATTGTTAAAAATTAACAATTAGTATTTAGACTTAGAATTAGTATTCTCATTTTTCCACACCTGCTTAAAACTTTTGCACAATAGTGTGAAATTTTATATTAAGCAAATGTTTATTTAAAAACATGAATTTAAAATGCTCCTTTAAAACACCTCCACATAAATCAAAGAAAATGAATTCACCCGGCCCCATGGGAACGGCTTTCCCTCCAGCCAGTAACTAGGGGCGACGTGAAAATATTCACACCTCTCAGCACTCAATTGCCTCCTCCGGTGCACCATTAATGCATGAAATAAACGTCCCAGAGATAGTGTCACTTCAAAACACGAGGACTCAGAGACCGGATGTCGACACCAGCAATGATTTAATATTAAACCATATGAAGGAAATCTGAATTTCCTCTTTAGGGAATGGCTGTGTAGAAGAGTGGAAAAGGAAGAAATAAGCTAGACTTCATTATTTCATTGCATTTCAGTCTGAGTAGAAAAATGTGCCAAACTCATCTTACTGCCTTAAGAAAATATTATATGTATGAAGTGAAAATGGTGCATTCTTTCTCAAATTAATCATACAGTTACAATAAAGGCATAATATATATTTTTTTGTAGATATAACAGCCATAAATTATAATTTGTTGTTTTAGTGAGACCCTCTAGTATATTATCTGAAGTGTATGAGATTTGGAACATCAATTGACATTATTAAGGTACCTAGCTGAAGCATGATTGTGACAAAATTAACCAAATTACATGATAGACTGCCGTCATAGTGGTTGGTGTATTTGCCAGCATCAGTTATTATAGCAGAGGGCAGTGTGAATTACTGAAAATAAGTCAGTCTGCAGTTTTTATGAACGCTTATTTATTTATTTAAAAAAGATATCTGATTCTTCAAATAGATTTATAATTTTTAATAAGCATGTGCTGAAGGGCTGCAGAGGTATGTCATCACTGTGAGAGATTCTGGGTTTGACCTTGATCAGGAGTGACAACAGTAAAAGACACAAGTCTTATCAAATATGTTTTCACATGGTTATCTGGTACCTTATCACACTTTCTCACCGAAATAAAATTCAGACCTCAAGCGTTATATGCCCTGCCAGCGTTGTTCCCGAAGTCTCAGATATGCAGATTCTCTTTTGTTGTTCATGTTTTACTCTTGTTTGTCAAAGTCTGATCGGCTGAAAGCTCTCCACTTTGTTTGCCTTGTTGAGGATTTAGTACAGCGCACAGAAAATAAGCCCTGAGACAATAGACCAAGATTTGATTCACTGAATAATTTCATACAAATTGCTTTATTGTGCATCATGTAAGTAAAGCCCTGTTTATCTAATTAATGTATTTTGGGCCTGAGATATTGCGGGAAAGAGATTGAGAATGAGGTGAAAAAACTCCTTTTCTGGGCTGAAGTCCAGAGCAATCATTCTGGCCGATTCGCAGTTCTCTCGTTGTTAACGCTTTTTTCAGAGACCATGCTGAGGCTGGTTAAACTTACCCTTATTTCCAAGTCAAAACTTTTCTTAGGGCTACATTTAGCGACGCAGCGGGGACTGATGGATCATTGTAAGGAAATTTCTCGCCCCCCCTCTCCAGCACACCTCCTGCATTTACAGCGCGTCGGTATTTTGTGGAACCATGTCGGGCAAGAGAGCAGAAATAATGTATGAGATTATACACACTGAATTTGTAAAGATTACATTAAAGATGACTTATTTCATAATGAATGTTGTTAGGGTTGTGAACTTTACGTTATTTCTATGCCTGATGCCTGCATAAGCAGCTTCACCAGTATACATAAAAATGCTAATTCTAATGCAACATTGATAAATAAAGTGATTCTTATTCCAATTTCTAATAATAAGCAATTAATTCTGGAAAAAATATTGTTGATTGTTAGCATTTCAGGTGAAACTGAATTTGTTAAGCATTTCATTTGCATATCAATTGGAATTAGACAGGAATTATTTTAACTATTGATCAGGATTCATGATGAACGAGAACCCCTAAAATTCCCCCACTAGAGTAGATTTGTTGAATATAAATTTGTGAATTTACATTGGGTAAACAAGTGATGTGTTGCTAATTAATAACTTAATACTTAATTAAAGCACAGGTTTAGTAGACCCAATTATGAAATTGGAGATTTAAGACAGTGCATGTTTACAAATAGTAAATTGAAGCAGTGACGCTTTATTCAGGAGCCTCAATGGACCCTCAATGGCTGAGATTCATTATTGTTATGAAAGACCAGACTCTGGGAGTGAGTCAGCACTTTCGTCCCATGTTCTTTTTTATAAGGCTGTTAATCTCTTTTCTGTTCCAAATCCACTTCCTGTTTTTATAGGATTATTTGGTATGGCGAGAGATGCAGCCCTTGATCTATGCACCACATTACTCCCTGTTTTACCGGTTGTGGGGGATATACAGTCTCCTCCACGCCTTTTTCTGCTGAACCAGCAGTCAGCTGAGGTTCTCCAAGGTGTTCCCCCCCTGCAAGGTGCCATCCATTCGAAACTGAAGAGGCTGTGGCTTGACAGGTGATGCTTTAATAAGGGAAGCGGATTGTTTACTCACTCAAGTGATTCAATGGCTCTCCCCTTACTCACCCAGGGCCGAAAAAAATAGAAAAAGGGTGAGAAGAAGAACAGAAGTGATTGTCATACACTGCATCACAGCACATGGTGCACACAACTAAATGCGTCCTCTGCTTTTAACCCATCAACTTTGCGAGCAGTGGGCAGCCATGACAGGTGTCCGGGGAGCAGTGTGTTGGGACGGTGCTTTGCTCACTGGCACCTTGGCGGATCGGTTTTCAAACCAGCAACCTTCTGATTATGGGGCCACTTCCTTAACCGCTAGGCCACCACTGGTCTGGGATATTTTGGAGGCAAAAGGATGAGGGGGTCTAGTCAATTTCAAGAAGACAGGGCTTAAAAGAGAAAGTGAAAAAGAACAAATGCTAGAAAGAATTCAACCAGCTGCCCATTTAATGCGATTAAGGTGGAGTGACTTGGCACCCATTTTAAAATGACATAACTAACATTTGTGCTCAAACAGAAAGAGAGGGATATTTTTCATGGTGCGATATGTTCATTACATACATTCTTGAAAAGACACTCTGATAATCTAGGTTGGGTTTGGTAGTAGTCACAGTTGACATGATGCATCATGAGACGTATCCATGGGAATGGATTAAAACGGTCCAAAAGAAGAATGCATGAGAGCTGCCTATCGGTTCCCCCATTTCAAACTTAGTTTATAAAGTCAATCTTCTTGCTGTCAGAAATAAAAAAGGATTAGTGGGTACTAGTTAGTGCCTCCTATTGAAGATAGAGAAAACGAGTAAGCAATCCTTTCTCATTTTTTATCTGTTTTTGTAAAAATAAATCATCACTCCTGCTATAGCATTTTGCCATGCCCATTTTGACATGTCTCAGTGCGAGTTTGCAGAATTCGATTTGGCCTCCAAATCAAGTGTCAGTGGGATGTCCATAAATGCACCACCTCACAACTCACAGGACTGAAAGCATCTGCTTAGACAGCTTGGTGCCAGACACCATAACATACCATCAGAGATCTAGTGGAGTCCACACCTCAGGGGTCAGGGATACTTTGGAGGCAAAAGTATGAGGTGGGTCTACTCAATTTCAAGTCTGATCAGTGTGTGTGTTTAAAAACAGTAAAACTCTTTTTAAAAATGTCTTTCCTTGTCTCTTTGCTGACCACCCAGTCCCTCCTGCAATAATCAGCAGATTTTAGGTAAGACACTTAAAAATATATAATTTTTTAAAAGCATAATTAATTCAATAATGGGATGCTCATGACCATCCTCTGTGACAAACCTTCAAGCCTCAGTCAGAAAGTAAATGTTGTCCAGACATCTGTCATGATGGCGAGCTGACGGGGCAGGGAAGCGTTGAGACGGGACATACTGGGAAAGGGATTTTATTTCAAACAATAAAAGAACACAAATAAACACCAGCGCGATGGCTGAAAACAGGGGAATAAAGGGTAGAACTTAAACTAGCCCGCAGGTGTGTGGCAGTTGCCAAAACTCAATAGGCTGCCAGGTAAAAAACTCATGTGAGTCCACTAAAATGCCGTCGCTGCAGAGGGGCGGAGCCACAGGCTTTTAAAAGCTGTCCAGATTGGGCACAGGTAATGTGTCCAGGTGCTGTCAATCCTGACAGAGCCCCCCCCCCCCAAGGGCTATGTCCTCGGAGCCCCAGCAGTACCATCATTGGAGGTGGCGGGGCGGAGGTGGCAACCACAGGGCTCCTGCCCTGCTGTGTCCTCCCCTTGGAAGACCCGGTCTCTCGGGCTGGCTTCCCGACGTGGTCCGGCATGGCGGCCCTGATCCCTCGGGCTGGCTCCCTGGCGTGGTCCGGCATGGCGGCCCCGATCCCTCGGCCTGGCTCCCCGGCGTGGTCCTGCATGGTGGCCCCGGAGACCGGAGCAGACACCCGCTGACATTTAGGGATGGAGTTATATACAAATGTGAGTACTTGCTAGTTTGACCAGTGACCATATTCTTTTTCTGCCTGGGTTATGGTGTGAATGTGTGGGAAAAAGTTGTAAATATGGTTCAGTACCATTACAATATTAAATACAGTATATCTGTCTTAATGATCCTTATTTCATGTTGGATGAGACACTAGCAGCAGGCTAATTGTGCATTCACACCATAATTGTATGGCACATAGAAATAGAAACATCACTGTGATTTGAGAATGCTGCTGTGTGTTCTCAATGGGGTTTCTGCATCACAGGTCATTCCGAATTTACTGATTTTTAAGAACAAGCATTTTGATTCCAAGCTTGTTCTTATGTGTATTTCAGTCACGGCTCAAAGTGAACTGCTCTGAGTATCCATTTATTCCATAAACCATATCAGTGGTCACATCAGCAAAGCATGCGAGAAGAGATGCTTCTGTTTATCTCTCATAATTACAACAGAGGCCTTATTAAGCTTTTAACAATTGTTCAATGAATCACTGGAGAGATCGCCCATGATTTTCACATAAGACTGTTGACCGAGTGTTGGAGAAATGTACTCTCTCTGACACTCTCTCTCTTGTTCCTGCATATTTACTCTCTCTGATTCAATTCACATTCAATTACATGGGCAGTTTATGGAGATCTGCTATCAGAAACTATTTAAAACTATTTTTAACTTACTTAATGGTGCACTCTTTATACTGTATGTACATATGGAACAATGCTTATATTTTGTAACTTTCTTAAAGTTACTGCTCCAATTATAATTTTTTTATTGAAAATTATTTCATTATTTCAAATGCATGATTGATGGGTTACTGATTTATAAGTATTTATTCCCTCCAAAGATTGGAATATAAATACATTTTGAAATAGGAATAATCTAAACTAAATTGACATTCTTCTCATTTGTCAGGCATCATAGACAGTACTGGGATGTCATGACCAAGGTGGGATTTGACGATGGACACCCAGGGCTTGGGAAAAGGATAAACAGAGCTTATTTGAACAGAAAATACTATGGGAAATACTGTTTTGCACAACACACAGACACACACTCACGGCACCATCGAGTTTAGGGAACACATCTCGAGCTACGTGTTGGATAACAGCTCTGCTCTCTACTGGTCCAGCCTGCCTAACACCAGAGGCCACTGGGTGTCACATGGGAATTAAATTTGGATGTCATCAAGCTTTGACATCAAGTTTAAGTTAATTTGTCTAGTGGTTCCAGGATTGGAATTCTGCTATACAAAGTATGTGTGTGTGCATATGATTTTACTTTTCATAAATTTTATCAAAACACACACAGCAGCCAAATAAAACGACAAATAAATATTTGGAGAGCTGGCAATGTTTTGGATTGTCGCGCACTTAATATTAATGCAAACAAAGGCTTATTACAAGAGGCCTATCTCTGCAGTCAGGGCCAGGGGGATTAATATAGAGATATCAGAAGGACATGGAGAAGGATGCATAATTAGCTGCAGTGATTGCATAGCCACACACACACCCAACTGCCATATCTCAGAGTGAGAGAGGTCAGCTCCCAGAACAAGTGAAACACAACAAAATGAAACCCAGATAACGCCGGAATGATTTGCTGGGAAGACCATGCCACTCTTATAACATAGAGACGTGATCACACTGGCTGTGTTATGAGAAAATAAAGCCATACATCAATCCCAGCTTCCATTCTTTTCTTTCTAAACCTGGTTGCGGGACCCAGCAGGGAGATGGAAACAATAAAAAGTCAAGAGAGAACACATGGAAAAAGTGCATCAAGATGTGACAGCTCGAGACTCGCTTGTTAAGGTGTTTCTTGTCCAGTTTGCCTGTGTGATTCATGGATGCAATTGGCTGCAAGATTGTGCCATATCCTAGAATAATCGATTTCATGTTTCTCAGAAATGGTGGGAAAACCCACACAGCCAGGCCAGTGCGATTCTGCAAATTGATGTGAGGTTTCGAGTCCTGAGTGATGGGAAGGGGCTCCTCGGCTGATCTTGTCAAAGCTTCTGTGTGACCCGTTAATTTATTAATGCTGGAGTCCTCCTTCACCTCACCCCCATTTACATAAAACTAACTGTTTCAGAGGAGAGGGGAAGAGAAGAAGGTCGGATATGAATTTGTTACGCATTTGTGCTTGTTTAAGCGTGCGTCTGTGGTGAAAGAACACAAACTAATAAATAAAAATAATTTTCTTTTTAATTAAAACTCATCACAACAGTTGGACAAGAGAGGACAGATGTTCAGTCATACACTTCTAAAGGAAGTCAGCAAACCTGATTTATGAGTCCCTGCTCCAGGAAAAAGACACGCTGATTGAACAGTGAGTTAATCACAGCCCCTTTAGGGCGAAACCGATAAATGCCTGTAATACAAACAGTCCAGAAGCCATTTCTCATTGTCATTTCCACTCTCTTTTATGACGCCCCGTTGTTTTATTTCCCTGACGTACGTGGAGGAGATACAGATCGGCTCATCTGTGGATTTGGTTTCCAGCATGATTGGTTTCCAATAGAGCTGAGTAGTTAAGAGACCGAGAGAGGCACCAATCCTCTCTCATTAAAACTGAGATAAAAATGTTTGGGTGGCTTTGGACATTCCTAAAAGCAGGCCCACTATTTCATTAGTGGTGACTGCCTCTCATAATTTACTCTTTGTCACTGGGAATGCTGTCAGCAGACTGGATGAGGATGGTGGTGACAGACGCTGCTGATGCTGGAAGGGCCAGAAGGGGGTTAATTTATTCTTTTTTTCTTTTAACACACACACAAATACATCACAAAAAACACAGCAGAACATACACTGATCATCTAATACCACTATTACTAGTACAAATAATGCACATTTTTATTATCATTGAAAATTTTCAGCATCCACTGTACGCAAATTGGTAGAAAGTACACTGTAAATTTGAACATGTATTAAAGGAGACAGTACATCACCAATAATTCTCTCTTCTCTCTGTATATTTTACTATTATTATAATGAAATGGCTTTAAATAAAATGTAATAACGCATACATCTCTTGACTCCTCCTTATTGTGAAATCACATACATTTTTGATGGGTTAAGGTGCCTAGTTCCCACTGCTAATGATGAATGATTTGTTTAAAAGATATATTTTCACATTTTGCAGAGAACGTTTTAATGATTAATGCTCAGATTTTTACTCCTTATTTGCATCATTTGAGACAACTGTATTTACTTGCGTTACTTCGCTGTCAAATGAGCCCGACCAAGCCTTAACTTTACCACCAGTAGATGTGACCCATCACTTCCAAACTCTTCTTATCCTCAAATCTTAATGTGGTCTAACCAAAACTCACACAAGCACGTGCTGACTTAGACTTTGAAAAAAAAGTCATCAGTACCTTCAACTTGTACCTGCATTTCTACATATTTCATCTGGACTACATATTATATGTTGGTTTCCAACAACAGACCTTCTTTGCCAAATTCCCCAGGTTTTCTTTACTCCAGGCTGAACAATTCTTGTGTGAAGACAGCAGGTCATACGGAGTGCACAACGTCAGACATCGGACCTGAATTATTCAATCTTCTAAATGATTCATTTGAGGACGACTAGATTATTTATTTTTTGGTGGAACAGACTCATGAAACATCAAGAGGAAGCACCCAGAACAGATTTTATATAAATTTTTGTCCATTTGTGACTAACAATAATGTAAACAGACAGTAAACATGGGAATAGACAGTAGAAGTGGTCACAACAAGACTACAAACTACTGCATAAATGGGTACAGGGTGACATTTACGGGAAGAAGATTTAATCTGGTACAGAGCAGTGGTTCTTAAATTCCAGTGAATCATGGGTAGACGACCTGCAACATTTCGCGGTAATCTGTAGTTATTTAAAATACATTACCATGGTAACAGTGGAAATGTGGATATACGGTTGAGTAACCAAAAATATTGTATGTTCTAGTGAGCTAAAATTTCCCCTCCTCCTGTCTCTGTCCTGTAAATCGATAGTGCAAAAGCTAGGCAGTGTAATTACTCTGCTTGAAAAAAAAGTCTAGATTAAATGGCTGAAATTAGGCTGGGGACCCCACATGTATATTACAGTAAATCAGCCTAAAGTGAGGTTGGTTTAGGCCTGAAACATCTGTTGAGGTGTGAGGACCTTGTCTTTTATCACCCTCTGCACTCTCATTAATCAGCCTGCACCCACATTACAACATCTATGGAGCATCAGCCACCATGTGCAAAGTCTGTATTACTTCATGCCCTAAGGTCAAAGAAATGGAATTGTAAATGTGTTCACTGTTTTCGCGTTCGCGGCAGTGTGTCAAGGCAGAGGCCAGGATGAGTCCATTAATTTTAATTCTTGAGGTCCTGGAGCACAGAGGTCTTTGCTCGAGCAGATCAGGTTGCAGAATCAAGTCACAGAATGTATAAAAATTCGTAAAATAGATAGGCAAAAGCTAAGCAATGTCTACCAGTTATCTCGCATAGTCAGATGAGGGAGGTCTCTAAATTTCATTAGAGGTGCACTTCAACTGTGAACAATAGAATGTAAAAAAATCCAGGAAATCACATTGTATGGATTTTGAAGAATTTATTTGATCTTAATGATGCAGAAATAAGCATTTGGTCAATAGTAAAAGTTCACCTCAATACTTTGTAATGTAACCTTTGTTGGCAATGACAGAGGTCAAATGTTTTCTGTAGTTATTCACCAGGTTTGCATACCACTGTAGCTGGTATTTTGGCCCATTCTTTCATGCAGACCTTCTCAAGAACTGTGATGTTTGGGGCTGTTGGCACAGATTCTCTGGAGACTGGCTAGGCCAGTCCAGAACCTTGTAATGCTTTTTATGTAGCCAGTCCTTTATTGCCCAGGTGGTGTGTTTGGGATCATTGTCATGCTGGAAAATCCATACACGTTTCATCTTCAATGCTCACTGATGGAGTTTTTTGCCCAACATCTCATGATACATGGCCCCATTAATTCTTTCCTTAACACAGGTCAGTCGTCCTGTCCCCTTTGCAGAAAAGCAACCCCAAAGCATGTTTCCATCCACATGCTTCACAGTGGGTGTGGTGTTCTTGGGATGCAACTCAGCATTCTTCCCCTTAAAAAGTTATATTTGGTCTCATCTGACCACATCACATTGTCCTGATCATTTAGTCTCTGGCAAACTTGACAGACCTGGACGTGCACTGTCTTAAACAGGGGAACTTTTTTAATCCATGACAACGCAGTGTTTTACTATTTGTAACCTTAGTTACTGTGGTTCCAGCTCTCTTCAGGTCATGGACCAGTTCTCCCCATGTAGTTCTGGGCTTCGTCTCCGTTCTCAAGATCATTTCTACCCCTCCATCTCCTCGCTTTCTCCTCCATTTCCCTCCTTTCTCTACACTCCTAATACTTTTATACTGTTTATATAGGCATTTTTTGTTGTGTTTGGTGCAGTTAACCTGCTCCACACGTGTCTGGCAGCTGGTGGAGAATCTGATATAAGATAAGAGATATAAATGTAAATGTTATTAAACCAACATCTATAAACTATTTGTCTTAATATTATTAGACTACAGACCACTCGTCAGATACACAAAACCGGTACTGAAGCCAGTGAGAACATGGCCAGCAGGAGGACAAATCCATTACCACAAGATCCAACAAGAAGCTGTGGATGACTGCAGAAATACGACAGCTCAAAGCTCAAGACTCCATGTTCGGAAAGGGTGACAAGGTGGCCCTAATAAGAGTGAGGGGAAAACTGTCTCGAGCCATTAGAGCAGCAAAACCACAGCCACTTCCAGGAGAGCGAAGACACACAGCAGGGCATCCAGGCCATCACAAACTACAGGACTAAAACCTGCCTGTGACAGTGACCAGAACGGCTTTTATGGATGATTTGACACACATAACTATGTGACTGTGAGGAAATCCAGTCCTTACTCACTCCTCCCTCCTTGATCAGGTGTCTAACCATGGTGGACATGAGGTAAACCCAATGCATTGTTAACTAAAAAATGCTGCAGCAGACAACTCTCCACTAAACATCAATGTATCTTGTATGGAGGTCGTCAAGAACACAAAGTTCCTTAGTGTTCATCTAGAGAAGAACCTCTCCTGGACTCTCAACAACAATTTAACAGCCAAGAAAGCGCCAATCACTTATCCTCACCACCTTCTATAGAGGGACTATTGAGAGCATTCTGACCATAGCAGGGTGGTAGTAGCCTAGTGGGTAACACACTCGCCAGAAGACCCTGGTTCGAATCCCGCTTACTAACATATAATAATACAGACTTGCTGTCTGTATTATTATTCTGTTATTCTTGCACTGCTTGTCTTGCACTGCCTGTGTCCCATGTTTGCACTTTATGTAGCCTGGTTTGTCTGTTGCACACTTGGACTTTATGAGAGCACCAGGTTTTCGGAGAAATTTTGTTTTGTTTTACTACGTACTGCCTATAAATGACAATAAAGCTCAACTTGACCTTGAACTTGAACTCATCACCCACCCAAAAATTTGAAATGAGAAAAAATTAGATTAGCACAAAACTGCATGTTTAAATGATGGACATCACTTTGACTCATTTTTTTCATGCATTCAACACAAACTATTCATGAGTATCCATACAATAGATTTTTTAATTGGAGATCAAATCCCCTATAGATCTATTAGGAATAGAGTTCTATTCCTAATGTAGAAGGTTCTAGAACATGTTCCAGCACACTGTGACATAGATTATGCCTTGGGGAGGTCAGGAATATGAACACACACACAAACACGCAGGCACACACATAGGCCAGCACAGATTCATCACTCACTTAACCTGCACAGACAGTGAGAGCATCCAGAAGATACCCACATGAACCCAGAAATTCAGGAGCCACTACCATGCCACCTTTTAAACCAATCTTAAACTTAACAATGACAAACTTAGACTGTTCAGATGAACAATGTTTAAAGTGGGATGGGTCTTTTTGTGAATCAAGAGAAGTGGATGTTGTGTTTTCTCTACCACCTTGTCATTTGAAAGCCTGCCTATGGCGCTGAGAATCCTGAATAATTCAGATCCGCAGCACTCTGTGTTCTTCATCCTTTCCATGTTGGTAGTTTGCTCTTTTTTACAGTAAAGGAAAGGCAGGAGTGAGGGGAGGAAGAGTTTTGGGAAGGAGCTCTAATGAGAGATCTTAATAAACCACATCTATCTTCAAGATGGAGCTAAGTGTCCTGATAATGGCAACACACACACAAACACACACACAAACAATGAACAGATGATCAAATTTGCTGCTGATTTCCCAAGTGTGAGGATCGCTCAGCTACCGTCATTAAACTCTGTGGAAGCTTGACTGAACTGCTCTATGCTATACTGGCCCCTCTGTTCTTTCCTTGTTTCTTCTTTTAGATAGAAAAAAAACGCCCCATTCATGCATCCATTCATCCATTTCTCAATTCAACCATGCATTCATCCTCCACTATATCCACTTAACCAGGTCAGGAACAGGAAGCTGGACCTGTGTATGAAATCCTTTGGTGCAGGAACACCCTAGAATGAACCCAGGCTGGTGGAATGGTGCTTACTGGTTCTGAGGTGGCAATATGTTCCATTATGTAATACCATGAGTGAAGCAGGGATCCCAAGTACAGTCACAGTTATTTTTATTTTTTTTTACAAACGCAACAAAAAAACTACTTGCACAAAGCCTGTGAACACACTACCCGGTGCTTTGTAGGAAGGATCACCAAGTCTCAGTGAGGTTAAACACTCAGAAGCAGTCTTTTACCCGTGAGTTTGTAGAGGGACGATCGGGCACTGACTGACGGGCTTTTCCGTGGGCGTGAGTGGGTCGTGCACAGGTGCTCTATGTGAAGTGGGTGTGGTAAGTGGTGTTTGAATGAAGGGAAGGTGATTGGGTGAGTGTGTGCGGGGTGTTTTTTTTATAATGAAATGTGCAGATATGATAGACACAGACATTTATTGTAAGTTTGCATACAAGGTGTGAAAAGTGTGAGGCAGCATGAATACTTTCCAAACCCACTGAAATCCTGAAGTATCCTGCCTTTTACATCGATTTCCAATATGCAACCCAATATTCATTTCAGCACCACGGTGTCTTGTAGGTATAAATACAGAAATTGTGTGGATGAAGCTGAAATATGAAAATATTGAACTGAAATATGAAATTATAAATGCATACTGGAGCCATCTACCAATGACCTCTCCAAACTCCAAAGAAAGATTCACTTCCTAGGTTATTAAAGCATGTGTGAACCATATATTAAAGGATTCTCAGAAATTGACATGCGGCAAAAGGTCAGAACTTCTTCCACCTACAATCAGTTTTCACAGTCAGTGATCTGATTACCATCTACTGAGTGTCTGTGTATGCTGAAATATGGATTGTAATATGTTCACCTGTCTTATAAAACACCATTATAATCACACATAATAAATCATGATTGTTGCAAAACAGTCTGAAATGGCTTCTGGTTTTTCATCAGCAGTATTGAACTAAAGTGTTCCTCATAAACGTTCTGAGCTCATCACTTGTTTTCTTTTGAAAGAAAACCTCAATAAATGTCAGCTCCAAAATGTCACCACCTAAAGCAGAAACGTGACCTATGCAGAGCATCAAGGAACAATGAAAACATTGTGTGCTAGAACATTGTGCAATAAACATTAAACGTTTCTTTTACACAGGGTGCTATTTGGATTGGTGGCTCAAAATTGGCCGCACGTGTGACTGAGCAGAGGACAGTTATGGATCAACCCAGAGTACCACCCATTGAAAGCAGTGAATATAGCCATGACTAGTGAAACCGATGGCAGCCGGGCATCAGTGTGCGGTGATGAAGTCTTACTCAAGGGTACATCAGTGGCAATCTGACTGTCACAAGTCGGCACCCTTAGCCACTAGGCCACCGCTGCCACTTTTGGGTGAGTCCTTGCTCTTTTATTAGCAATGAAAATGGATAGAGACTGCAAATAAAGGACAGTAAGTAAATAGATAGGATATTTTTAATGTGGGTTTATATAAAGATCATTAAACTCCTAAGTTTTATGAATAATTACACACAACAAGGGACAAGGTGGAGGGTGGGGTGGGGGGTCCTTTCATGTTTGTTTTTATGAATTACTAAAATGAGGACAGATTAACAGATGAGGTCTGGCAGGAGTCACCATGGACCTTGATGTTCACAGAGGACATTGTGATCTGTAGTGACAGTAGGGAGCATGTCGAGATGAGCCCGGAGAGTTGGAGGAACGCTGTGGAGGGAAGAGCACAAGAGAGAAGATGAGAGGGAATGTGAAGTGTGTGACAGCGGGGAGTAGAGGTGTTTAAGTTAGATGAATTTAAACGAACTACTGAGGAGTTTGGTATGGGGGGGAAGAAGAGAACACAGGCAGGGTGGAGCCAGTGTTGAAGAGTAGCAGGAGTGATTTGTGATAGGAGGGTATCTGAATGAGTGAAAGGGAAGATTTATAAGATGGTGGTGACATTGGCGTTGTTGTATGAACATATACATTCTGGAAAAGGTTGACGATCAATTCATTATCTTGGTGTGTTAGCCTCATTTTAATATAATATAAAATAATGTAAAATGTTAAGAAATATGCTGCTGTTGCACCAATGATATGAGGTGACAAAACTTACACTTCTTGTGGATACTTCATGCAAGTAGGCTGGCTCTACTTAAATAAACTGGAAAAGTAAAGCGGAAAGGACCAATTAAGAGTTGAGACTGGAGACTGTAATACAATAAGAAAGCCTTAGATAACACATCAAATGGCCCCAGTATAATGAACCCATACCTCAGCACAGCAATTATTTTAGAGCAGAGATATTCAATGTGACACCCCACACTGATATAAGCTTTATTTTTAAGAAATAATGATTTTAAAGATTTTGCACAAGCATGTTTGTCACACTTGCCATGTTGCAAAAAGTCAGATTTTCAATTGTAACCACAGCATCAATCTCAAATGGTGAAAGGACAACACTAATCTTCAGGTTCTTCACACAGCTCTGAGAGCACAGTGAGGATGAAACTGTAAAGCATTGAGCTGCTGCTCAGTAGGAAGCTGTGTTTTATGGTGGATCAACCAGGTCTGAACTCCTCTGGTCACATATGATGAGATCTTACTGGGCAGACGCTGCAGGACTGGCATTCAAAGACTCGAGGACAGTCAGCGTGAAATGTCAGCTCTCAGCTGACAGTTCCAGGAGAAAACAAAACCAGGGCATTAGCCACAAATGCATCCCATGAGTGATATAACTCACACAGTCACACACGCACACACACACACACACACACACACACACACACATAGATTGTAGCTGAAGCAAAAAAATGTTCCTCAGCACCTCTCGACCAGAAAATGAATCAAGGCCAACGCCACTATGACTTGATCCTGGACTAGTGTAGAATTCCTACAAGACCAGGTGTGAAGTCAAGGTCAGGTAACACAAACTGGAGTGAGATCCCAGCTCAGAACCAGGTTCAAGGAGGAGCAGCAGAACTGCGGAAAGGTGCTGTTTTAAGGGGTTGAAATAAGGAGGCAGCACGTGGAAAGCAAGTGCAGAGGTAGAGATTTATTTAGACAAAGCAACAAATCCAAAACACACAAGATTCAAATTCACTGCCAGATAGTCCAACATGCTCAATCAGAGACAGTACGATATAACAAGAGCTCAACACACGCTGTGGAGTATGGAATGCGTACACACCTGCGAGCTACAGCAACAAAGGAAGAAAAGTGTGAAGACCAGAAAGAGCCCGAGTGGTATCAGCACTCCCCCCGTTCCCCGTAACGCATTAGTACATGTCAGCTCCACTGACCTCAGTTCTTCTTTATTGCTCAGTCACTATATTGGTAGTGCCGTTATTTTTTTATGGTTGTGCTCACAGTTTCATGACGCCCTATATTGTGTTCTGCACAGGAATTTCCCAGTCAAATTCATACAGGTACATATAAGTGAAAAGCTGCATGTTTAATGCCAGGGTTACCGCAAAAAACATTCTACGGTTCCCGATGTGCAAATAAACATTTTAGTAACAATTACAAACAATTTATTAATTTGTGATGAACCTTAAAATGGACAGAAAACGAAATATGACACACAGCACAAACGTGGTAAAGTCTTAAAGCTCCATCTAATCATCTTTCAGGGGAGCCCTGCTCCAATAACCCCCCCCCCCCCCCACTGTAATTTGAACTATGGTTGTGCTTCGGACCTTATTGACTTCAAGACTAGACTGTCTACTTTGAGTGAGACAAGGCGCTCTGGATAATTGCTCCAATGACAGAGGGCAAACCGAGAGAGAAGTTTAAAGAACACACTTTCCTCTGGCAATGTTAGATGAAAAGAAGTCGCCCCTCTCCAGTACCACTAAATATCCCTGAGCCTAAGTGTTCAGGCGTGAATGGGGCAAAAAAGTGGGGGAAACTAATGTTTAATTATTTACTCTGTTTAATTATTTAACACAAGAAGACCAAATTAGCAGCGCTGAGATTGCCAGAAAGGGATCGTCAAACACTGGCTGTTACTGTCTGATTTCCCATGTGACAATAAGTCATTATGGGGTCTGAGATTATGATACAAACTCTGTGATTTTTGTAGACTTCCTCCAAGCCTGTTATTAAATACAGAAAGAGAGAGAGATAAATTCTTTTAAACAATAGTGCAAGTTTTTGGGTTTAATGAGTGGGAAAAGTGGATGTTCTCTTTTTCCTTTAAATAAATGAAGAAAATCATAAACTTTACTGAGCATTGAAGCCGTGTGTCCTCAGTTTAAGTAGGCGTGATTGGGAAAATTTATGAGGACAAGCAGCATGTTTCCATTCCAGCTGATTCTGTGCAATAAATACAGCAGAACTGACCATAATGTACAAAGTCCATAAGCCTGGCTCTTCTAGCCCTATCAATAATAGACACACACTGTGACTTAAGCGGCCCTACAGTTCATAAGTAAATGACCTGGTTTTTATGTCTGAAGGAGAAATTTGGTGAAAAAAATGAAACTCCACATTGACAAAGAAGATTGTAGATGCCACATCAACACTGTGAATTCTAGTTTTTCAAACCATTGCTGAACATTTTTTTTTTTCCAACTTTTGGATGGTACCGACCGCTACATTCCAGGAAGAGCGCAGGGAACTTTTGGTGTTGTCAGCAGGCATTCAGATCCTTTCACTCACTTGCCCAATTCTGAACATCGCCCTAAAGCCATGACTGCTCATTTCCTGCCTTTATAAGCAGAAAATCAATGCTGTTCATTCCACTTGTCAGTGGTTTCAATGTTGTGGATCATCAGTGTAAATACAGGAAGAGGCGCACACACCTAAAACACTTACACACTCCACTATGGAGAGGTGTGTGATCGATTTCAAGCCTAGTCCAGTTTCCATTAACTCCTGTTCAACTGCACCTCTATCCAAACCCAGAGGCCAAGATTAACAAAAAGAAAAATCTCCACTTTTAAATCACCCTTGCACAATCAAACCATACTTCTAATTCCCTCAACCGCATTTTAAGCATACATTTCATACCAAAAAGAGGGCTCCATATTCACAAAACTGCTCTGGGATATTGAGTTAGCTTTTCGCCAGCCATCAGTTTCTAGACGAGGATAAATATGGTTATTACAAAGACAGGGAATGTCTCTACATAGATCACGCTTCCCGCGCAGAGGACCATGAACGCGATTGCTGATCTCTATTTCTCTTTTTTATTTATTTTTTATTGCTTTCTTTATTTCGCTATTTTATTCCTCATTTTGCCAGCCGCCTCTCTGTCATGCCCCGACTCCGAGTGCAACGGTGATCCATGGTTCCTCTATTCCATCCAAGAGATTTAAAGCAGCAGCCCCTCTCCTTTCATCCACATCTGATCTTTCCATCACCCCAATTCCTTTTCTGTCCTCCTCCACAGAAGAAGCGGAGGGGTTTTCATAAGACCCAAGTAGGAAGAGAAAAGTAAAATTTGCCTTTCCCTTTACTTAAAGCATTATGCAGTTCACATTTCATGTAAAAGAAGAATGACTTTTTTTTATATTACAGCACTTTTGAATACACTGATCGACAGGCACAGAAAGAAAAACACTTCAGAAACAAAAAATACAATAGAGTGAGGAAATTCAAGTTGGGGAAAAAGGTAAAAGTACTATATTAAAGAAAGGACAAAGGACAAGCAAGAAACAGAAGCAACAAAAATTAATTGGATCGAGACCAAATGAGAAAGAGGATATATCTGAGAACACCATTATGTGTTAAGATGAATTAATTCTGAATGAGGGTCTGCGTAGAGACGCACTGTACTGTTATTAATTGTTAATGTAGTCTCAGGGAATCAAGGTAATTACTGCTGGGGTTTACAGGCCCAAACGGGGCTGAGGCAAGACAGGATAATGAGATATTGTTGTTAATATTGCTGTGTGGTTTTTCAGCATGTATTTATTTTGCTCAAGCAATTGTTTGTCTGTGATAATTACACTAATTATTTAATTAGCAAATGATGTGTAGTGTGTAGAATGCATTAACAATTGGCCAAATAAGGTTGTTCGGCCAAACCTGAGCAGAATGCACAGGAATATGGGGCAGTGGTGGCCTGGCAGTTAAGGTGGACTTCTGATCGGACTGTTTCAGGTTCAAGTACATCCACTGTCAAGGTGCCATATACTCATTCAATGTGTTTTCTTTATGTTCATGACAATTTACATTGGTAGATTCTCACTGAAGGCATCAAAACTATGAATGAACACGTGTGGAGTTATGAACTTAAAAAGGTGAAATAACTGAAAACATGTTTTATATTCTAGTTTCTTCTAAATAGCCGCCCTTTGCTCTGGTTACTGCTTTGCACACTCTTGGCATTCTCTCGATGAGCTTCAAGAGGTCGTCACCTTAAATGGTTTTCCAACAGTCTTGAAGGACTTCCCAGAGGTGTTTAGCACTTCACTCTGCGGTCCAGCTCACCCCAAACCATCTCGACTGGGTTCAGGTCCGGTGACTGTGGAGGTCAGGTCTCCACTTTTTGTTAAGTACATAACTCCACATGTGTTCATTCATAGTTTTGATGCCTTCAGTGAGAATCTACCAATGTAAATGGTCATGAAAATTAGATTGAATGAGAAGGTGTGTCCAAACTTTTGGTTTGTATTGTATGATATCCACTAAGTCTCTCACAATATCCCTAACTTATTGTGAATATTGTGAAGTGTGTGTGTGTGTGTGTGTGTGTGTGTGTGCATATATACTGTATAAATGCGTATTAATGCTTCTGTTTAAATCTGCTTAATTTCAGCCAACGTGAAAGCAGTTCTGCTTTCTATGCCAAAATAATTTCTCAACATGTCTCCACAACTCCAAGCTCTTAACAGTCTTCAACCAGTCATCAGTATCCATCCAGAAAATACTTAAGTCTTCCCTTTGTCATAGAAATAAATTCAGACCAGCTTCATTTCTCCTACTTTCATTTATTAGCAGCTGGTGGAACAGCTATTACATCAGTTTAGATCTCAGACAGTCAGTCTCATAATACACTTGAACCCTCACACACTATTTAACATACAAATATGATATAACCCATGTGTGGTAACAAAATCTTCTGAGTAGCCTCACAGTTGGTGCACCCTCAACCTCATAAAACTAATTCCTGTTGCTCAGTATGGGAGGTTAATATCCCCCTTCCTTGCTCACTCACTTTTAGTGAAAGAAAGCGGGGCTTCCCAAAAAGGCCCTTTCACAGCTACTGTGAAAATAGACTCAAGGTTGGTTGTACTCGAGTGTTTTTGTGAGGCAGGTTCACCGCTCAGTATGCCCTCAATTTCACAACAGCACTGGACAATAAAGGCAGAAATTAGGTGGGCAAGTGCTGAAGATCACTTCCAAAAGAACAGCCTCGGTGTGGCTCCAAAATCTTTTAAATTGTAGGTTAGCTTTCTGACACTCCAGTTGCTTATTTTTTTTTTTTGACCAGTAATAGAAATTCTGTATTTTGGGACCATCTGAACATACTTCAGAATTCAGTGGTTTGAGATATTTGGGTTTTATCACTGCAATTCATATAACACATTATAACACATTAAAAAATATAATTAAACAAAAAAGACTTCATCAAAGATGCACAGCAATTCAGGTTGAAATAAGTGTGTGTGACAGAGAGAGACAGAAAGAAAGAGAGATACACACACTCAGGTTTCATTTGAAGGTCAACACAAAGCAGCTCAGTACAGAAACTTTATACACTAGTCAGGTGAAAGAAAGGGACAAGTGGGACCTTTTATCAGGAGCACTAGTGTTTCCTAACATCAGCTTCAGCTAATATGAAGGCACTGGGAACGGAATATCAGACTTCATTCATTCAGCAAATTCAGCCTCACCTTGTTCTTCAAATTGTGCATCAGCAATAAGTTGGTGCGGGATGCTTCACATTTAAAGTGGTACATTTTCGTTCATATTTAATAATAAAATTACTTAAGTCAAATTCATGGGCTCCATGGGGAGGGTTTGCGTCAACAAGGACATCCAGCGTAAAAACTTCTGGCCGGCCAATTGTGCGGACTGCCAGACTAGTTGATCTGCTGTGGCGACCACTAATAGGAGCAGCCAAAAGAGGAAGAAGACATAATGCACCTTGTCCAGAGTTGGGCAAAATACAGGCAGATATGCATATATCATGTGAAATCAACATGATTGGTCCAAAATGTATTCTACAGCATGACAATGTCCCCAAACATACAGCTAATTTCATCAATCAGCTGTTCTTTCTTCAGTGTATAGGGAACATGGAAGTTATGGATTGGTCCCCGTCCTGATCTTAATGTAATAGAGTCTGTCTGGGACTACTTTGTGAGACAGAAAGAGTTGAGAGAGCCTACAAGCAAGATCTGTGGTTTAGTTGTTTGGTACAACCTTCCAACAGAGTTCCTTCAAAAGGTGTGTGCAGTTTCATCTATAGCTATAAACATTATATAATACGGTACAAAAAGAAAACAACACAAAAAGGCAGTAGAACTACAAACCTGTAAAATCATTTAACAAACTGCAAAATTACATACCAGCACTCCTTTTCTTTTGCTGTTGGCTTGATCTCGCTTTACCATTAAAATTCATTAAAACAAAAGAAACATGACCACTGACTTTGATGTTGTATTAACAAAAGAAGGCATTATATAGGCAGACTAACGGAAAGAAGCAACGAGAGTGAGTGGGGGTAAGTCTGTTACTCCTAACAATGGTGTGAGTCACTGTGTGATGACAAAAGAGCAAGATTTGTTCTACTCCAGCCTACACGAAGAGGTCAGCACAGGACAGCACCATTAGCATAAATAATGGGTCTGTGTGCACTGCTGACTGCTCTGTGTAAAGCTCACTGGCAGATTGAGTTGGAGTTTGTGACTGAACAAGATTAAAGACAATAAGAAGCACCGTGTTCCACCTTCTACACAGACAAGTGTACATATTTTTAATGGATGAAAGTGAGTGGCAATTTAAGAAATGCCTCTCAAAGAACCACACTATTTCCTTCAACATGGCTTGAGGCTGTTGCTCACTGATATAATTTCTGTACATAATTTTCATGTGAATAAAGCTCAGGGCCGAATTCAGTCAGGGCACTGCAGCCGTGTGCCATTAGACACACCAATCTGATAGGGAACATTAAGGACTTCCCCCCAACTCTTGACCAAAAATCATTAGAACACAGTGTGCTGATGTGTATACATTCCAAAATACAAAAAGGCAGCACTCAGTCTTCTTCAAATATTAAACTAAATGAAGCTTGATGCAAAAACCTGACCAAAACTAAAATTAAGACAGGCCACCAAAAACGAGCATGGTGGCTATGGCAGGACCACACAAAGGAAGTTGCTGTTAAGTGAAACGACTGAACAATTTGGGAAGAACCTGCAGTGCTACATCTGGTGTACAAGAGCACTATACATCATCATAAAAAGATCATGCCAAATGTGGTGGAGGAAACACCGTGATTTGGTACATAGTAGCCTATGTACCAAAGGTATGTACCAAGGTGGTAGTAACACACTCGCCTGTGAACCAGAAGACCCGGGTTCAAATCCCACTTACTACCATTGTGTCCCTGAGCAAGACACTTAACCTTAAGTTGCTCCAGGGAGACTGTCCCTGTAAATACTGATTGTAAGTCGCTCTGGATAAGGGCGTCTGATAAATGCTGTAAATGTAAATGTAAATTGCTGCATCAGGGCCGACCTAGCTTGCAATAATTGAGGGGAAGAGGAACTCTTAAATGTAAGTAAAAATACTGCAGGAGAATGTGGGTGTGTCTGTGCGTCAGCTGAAACTTCGTAGAAGTTGGCAACAGGACCATGACCAAAACATCAAAGCCACAACAGAATGGCTCCAGAAAAACAAAATCCACCTCTTGGAGAAGCCAAGTCAGAACCTAGACTTCAGAGATGCCATGAGATGCTCAAAGAATATGACAGAGCTAAAGCACTTCTGCCAGGAAGAACGAGCAAAGATTGCTCAGTAAAATCATTAAAGATGATTTTTTAAAATCACTATATTTGTCAGTACCCTTGACTTCCGATCACATTTTATGAAAATGCATAAAACCGTTTTCGTGCCGTTGTACATAGGTCACATTATATAATGATTTTCTTAAATATAAACTAGTGCATGATTTCTTTTAATATACAGCTCAGATTAGCTGTGCTTGTAGGTGTCAATTTAATAATATGATGCATACTGAATATTGTGCCCATGTTTGGTCACCTAACTGAAAAAGGACTCAAATGATTAGGGCTTAGAGGAAAGACTTATGAATATGTTTAGCCTCAACCAATGGATGTTGACATGATCCTGGTATAAAGGAGCCTATGTGTTGTTCATCCAATATTTATTTAAACCTCAAGAACACATGGCCACAGGTTGTAACCTTTGGGGAACACCATATAGATATGAGAAAGGAGTTTTTTTTTCACATCCACAAGGGGGTTCCACAACTCTAAGCATGACTATATATTTCCAACTTTCAATCAATAGTTCAACTAGTTTCTGAATAGTTTCTTCTCAGTATCATGTTCTTATGTTCTTATATCAAGACACAGAGGTCAATAGCACAATAACAACACAATCCCACACCAGACTAGGACAAACCTAGGCTATGCCCTGAAATACTATTGTATTTTCTTTTCAGCAACTGAACAAGTGTGTTTTAAGAATGAATGACATTCTTCTACTGCATTTTCTGTATTGTTATTAGGGAGAGCTTTCCCTTTTCCAGTCATTCTCTTTCAAAGGTCTGCCAACAGTTCAGTGGGGGTAACACTTCCCCCATATATATAGGAAAGCCTTCTGGCAATGTCCAGTCTGACAATCTACTGAGATTGTCAGAGTACGTAGCCTAGTGGGTAACACACTGGCCTATGAACCAGCAGACCACAAAGGTTCAAATAACATCACAGGTTAAAACCTTACTTACAACCATTCCCCTGTCCCTGAGCAAGATATATAACCTGGACTTGACCTAGACGTACTCCAGGGGACTGTCCCTTTGACTGCTGATTGTAGCAATGGATAAGGGTGTCTCTGAATCTCTGTATGTGTGAATGGTTATGCATGGAAATGAGTTTGTAAACTAGAATTTATAAGTGTGGTTACTGCCTATTTGGTTTGCTGATCTGCAAAAAATATGTTCCATCCAGTGTTATCCCAATAAAGAGCATCTGTAGCACCAAACACCTGAAAGTACACACTATAGATATCTTAACTGTAGCATTAACCCTCCAACTGCACCTGCACCATCTTCCCTAACCGCTAAAGATTTCGCAGACTTTTTCACAGGAAAAAACATTCTGCCACCACTACAACCCTTATACCCCAATCTTTACATCCTAGACAAACCCACTACTGATCCTGACATCTAAGCATCTAAGACATCTAAAACTACCAACCAGTGTTTCGTCTTGCTATCTACCTGAACAACTCTCAGATCTCTCTTTCTACAACAGCACGCAACCTTGGAGTAACTATGGACAATCAACTTAGATTCCTTCTCTACAATAGCCTTCTCTACATATCTCTACATTGTATCTGCAATAAAACATCTCTATTAGGCATCTATAATGCCTTGACATTAAAGTAAATAAACAGACCTTGTCCGTGAGGGACAGTACCTCACAAGTGATGAACAAGATGTTTTGGGTCCTTGGGGCAGCACTATTTCTTTTACAGTTGTCTCCATGCCAGGTTAGGCAATGACAGTGCCATTAATTCCTGCCTTATCTAGGCGTTCTAGGAGTCTAGCAACACCTCAAGTGTGACCCTGACCTGCCAAGACTTTTTTTGGGAGAAGAAATGGTCAATCAGGGTCATGAAGCAGTGTGCCAAAGGCGTTTTCAGACTAGCTGGGCTTCAACTGCACTGAAAAAAATGAACAGCGACTAAAAAGTAGTGAATCTGTCACACCTAATATTTTAGCATTGATATAAGGTGAATAAACCAAACAAACCTAGCGTCAGCAGCATAATAGCAAAGTAAAAAAAAAACTCATAAGTATAAATTAGACAGATTAGTTTAAAAGAGCGAATTATTTTTTATCTACTCTGTTGAGAAAAAACACATTAAACATACGACAGCTACGGATTACTTTTTTCAGTGCATCCTTACACTGCAAATAGTGAACTCTGGCTAAACTTAGTAAACTAAACTAAAACTTAAAACTAAACTAAACTTACTAAAAAGTAAGTAATCTGTCACACCTAATATTTTAGCATTGCTGATATATACATTTCAATGTAATGTAAAAAGTATATTTAATATTTTAGCCTTGATGTAATATAAATAAATCAATCAAACCTGATGTAACCTGGTTTAGTTACATCACAGCAATGCTAAAATATGACATATTTTTACATTTGGCCAGTGTTCATTTTTTACAGTGTACAATTCCAAGACTAATTGTTGCTGATATTCCATTCATTAACATTGTATCTCTGCTATTGTAGTCATTTACATGTCTGGACAGTACTTTTGATCAATTAATTTATTTTATTATACAACACATGGACATTTATTAAAGAATGTAGATCCCTTATAGTTTTAAGCTGCTAGGCAAGAGTCAATGAGGCCAAGCACTAAGAGTAGAGTAGGAATGATCATGCAGTGGTGGTGAGACTCAAGCTCCCATAAGGGCATCTGTCAAGCAAATAGCCCCATTCCTCCTCCCCATCCTTCCATCCCTATCTGTTCTCTCCTTTCTGTCTCCCTCCACAAAAGCAAAAAGCAAAATTGCCGCAGCAAATTCAAATCAGTTATTGATTTTCTTTTGACACCTGACTCTGCTGGTTCCAGTGCCACTCAGAAGGCGGTCTCTTCCTCTGCAGGTCAGATGGTAATGTGCTGAAAAAGAGGGATGGAGTTTAGTGCTGCCAAGTGCTCTGAGTGTCAGCCCAAGTGTTCATCTTGCAGAGCTGCAGACGTTGGTGGAGCAAAACTGAACAGTGGTCCACAGTGAGTGATAAAGCACCACCCACCCGGAGCCAGGCTGAGCTGTGAAAATTATGGTCCACACCATTTCAGACAAACCGTGTTCTGCAGAATTCCTAAGGAAGAAAAACGCCTTTACGGTGATGAGAGTCTTTAAAGGCACATTTGCTCAGCTGGCCATCTCTGTAATTTAGCACAATTAATGTTTTTGTGTGATTGACATCCCCCTACACCTGTGCAGCCCACGCTGTGTGATGTTTCATGTACTTCTGACACACACACACACACACACACACACACACACATTAACTCTCCCCTCTGGGAGTTGTAAGGGTTTGAATCAGGCTTAGAGACAGTGCAATGAAATTAGGCAACAGACATATCCCTGCAATGAGATGGGGGCGAAGGGAGATGGATGGAGGGGTTGTGTCTCTCTGTAATGACCGCAAGCTGTCTTAGAAGAAAGGGCGTAATGTCTCTTTAGAGGGAAGCGAGAGGAAATGCACAAGGTTTGTCTGAGAGAGAGAGGAAAAAAATTACATTTGAAAAACTCAAGCCATCCATCTCAGAACATCATTTAGTATCTAAACGTGTTGATGGAAGATGAAGAAAGGTGTTGGGGAAGGAAGGCTCTTGTTTAGATTCAGTTTTATTGCGTTTCCTGTTGAGTTTTCATCAAGGTAAAGAAGGGAAGACGGGTGTTTGAGGAGAAAAAATCAAAGCTAGAAACTAACAAAACATGCAGCTAAATTGGAAGCAGCGACCTGGCAAACATCCCTGTGCAATGTTTTAACCTGGCATATTGCAGTCGATTCAAAGTGGATTTCCTTGTCAACCCGACAGTCATGCAGGTAAAAAGAAAATCCTTACAGGACTGGAAGATGCTTTTGTGTCTAAGGGAACTCACTTTTCACTCTTTTAATTAACAGATCACAAATCTTCAAGGCTTCCTTTTCCCTCAAACGTCTATACAGAAACAGCTGATTGGTCACAACACGCCCATGTCAATGTATCTCCACGTGAAGCTGGTAGGAAATGAAGGGGGACAGCTGGCCTTCAGAATTGTCGTCTATTGAAAAGCGATAGCCACATAAGGGGACAACACAAAGATATTCTTTATTTTAGCCAATGAAGGGGTAGAACACACAAAAAAGTGGGCGTATTTATCAGTTCTTTGAAGAGACATTTCCTTTCCAAAATCAAAAATGTGAAAAGGGGCCATCTGTCACTCTGATTATTAAGGTTATTTGACAAACATGTATTCAGTTTAATGTTTTACTGGCAAATTCAAAGCTAAAAAAAAAAAGCTTAAACCAGACTATTATCATTCAGATTGTTCTTGGTTGTATCATGTGGATGGGTTTGCTGTGTAGTCCGTGTATATGCTGTAAGATCAAAACATATGACCAGTCAATAAAGATTTATTTTAATTTAATACACTTTTAATGCACAAAAGTAATAATTTAAGGTCATGCCACAATACTGGCAAGATGTCTTTAAACATGGATTTCATCAGTCAGTATGATGAACCCAAATCAAAACTATAGCACGTCAGAGGACCCCAGGAAGGTAAATTGTGTTGTGTATTTTGTGGTGCAGTTACCTGGAAAACTAAAAATGTCAGCTGCAACACATAATCACTTTTCTGGGACAAAACAGTCTTCAATCCATCTATTTTCTACACCATACTTATCCAGGTCAGGGTCTCATGGGATAGCTGGAGTCTATATCCCAGACATCATCAGGTGCTTAGCCTTGCCCTTCCTAAGCAGACACACACACACACACACACACACACACACACACACACACACACCACGGCCAAGAGAGCAGTGATAGTTCACATTACCTGCATGTCTTTGGACTATGGGAGGAAACTGGAGCAGAGCAGCATGATTATTGTTGAAAACAATTTATAAACTGCGTTAAAATGAATGTTCTCCAAAGGGTCTTCAGCGTTTCCATGTATTCATTTGGGGGATTTAAAAATAAAATGCGGTTTAGCCTGGCATCTTTAAATCAAGTGAAAGGAAATCAAAAAACAAGAAGGAGCAAGTCAGAGCCAACGACAGAAGAGACTATGGTTGTGAGAGTTTGGGGAAAGATAAAAACAAAAGAGATTGAGAGACAAAGAGAAAAACAGACAGCATGATTCACTTTGTGAGAAACAGGCAGGAGATGAAATCAGTAGAAAATGGCCGCCTGGGGCACCCCATCCGTAATGGCTTCTTATGCATGTAATCTGACTAGCTCCATGTTCCCGGAGAACTTAAACTGCTGGACCCATATTCCTCAGATCAGGAGTGGGATTGCTGAGGCTGGGAGTAGGTCTTATAGTGTTTGTGGCTGCTAATTGCTTTGACCTTCACAGCTAATGAACAACTAATGAAATTCCTCTTTTATTTGCCTTTCCCCTTGTGGCAGACTAAGCCCAGTTCATCCTGAAGAGGACGTATGTACCAAACAGTGAAGAAAAAAATCAATAGTCAAGTACACAGATGAATAAAACAACAATAACTGGGAATACTTTAATGTATGATCCCATAAAAGTTATGATGCTGCTGTGGGTCAAATGTAATGTCGTTTGTACATATTATATCACTCTAGCATCCATTTCTTTTGCTATTCTACAGGAACCTTCCCTTCATGTTTCCAGTCAGATTTAAAATTCTTCATAGCACTTCGTCCATCTGCCAAACAGCAAGATGCATCTCTCGACCAGTGGAATAGGTCTCTTTAATAACAGCAATTAAATTACAGCACTCCACAGCTTCTAGCTCAGCCCAGAAGAACGATGATTATTACATCTGTCTGGGGAAACGGGCGGAGACATTGAACCCTCAACTCTTATTTCCCCCCCTTTTGCCTCCAGCTAGAAAAAAGGATTATAGCAGCATGAATCAAAACATTGCTACATTATTTATAAAGTGTCATATCCATGTCTTCTATCTGTTAGATCTTTATAGTTGCCTGCTTCAAATGCGTGTGAAGTGGATGCATAAACCTTTGCATGATTTGGAAGGTCAGCTCAGAAACTTGTCAACCAGAAGTAGTTAATTTATGGAGTTACCCAGTTGCTATAGCTACTAAACAAATTAATGTGGGGCAAGCGTTCAAGTGCTGGATTGGGTTCTCTCATTTTGGGGTTGTATCAGGGCCGGTTCTGGACAGGAATAAAAGAGGGGGCAGACAGTAGCAGGAAATGGGTGGGGGTGCTCTGGATAATTGTTTTTGCCATGTAATTGGATTGCACTTGTAATTGGATTGTCCGGCCTCTATCCTAAAACCTGTCTAACTTGGGTGTCCCACCTGAAGGCTAAGTGTGATGTAGCTCTTTGGGTTTTGGAGCCAAGCAAACCCCCCCTTACCGTAATCAGGTGGAAATTCCTCAGTGTAAAATTAAACAAAATGTAAAAAAAAAAAATCATATATTATTCCTCATAAGATTAGAGCAACTAAAATTTGTCACAAAAGCATGACAGGACAGTAAGCACCTGTATGTGGAAAAACCCCAGTGTAAAGAAGCGCAAGGAGGCTGGAGAATTAATCTGTGAATGTAGGATCAGCTGAAGCTGCAACATCCATGGATATAGACACTCGTGAGGAAAGACAAACAAGGAATAGGGAGGCAGGACAGGAGAACAAGTAAGATAAGGAATGGTCTTACTGGTTGAGGAGAGCCATTTGTTCCAATAATGGCATTCAATGACTGAGCAACTGTAGGCGGCCATCTTGTGTCGGGGCTTTGTGTCAGGGTCTGACAAACACAGGTCTATGCATCAGACAGTCTCACAGTGGTGCTTGTGTGATCGAGAAAGAAACACTTTTCTTCGAGACTGAAACTGGGGGAAGGACTTTTTATTTTAAGTTGCTGTTAATTATCAACTTCATAAGGTTTGATTTAAGGGGGCAAGACATTTGTTTAAGGGCCCCGGCATAGAGAGGATCCTAGGTTGTATGTTGAAATGGTGGCTACTTTGCGCAGGTTAAATGATGTTAAAATGACCCTCTGCCTTAAAGAGTGCAGAAAGAGACTCCAGCTAATGAGTATGTGTAGAGATATAGCGTTACACAGGCAATAAAAATTCCTCCACACAAAGCACACATTATTGTCTATCAGGAATTCGTTCAATGACACAGACTGTAGACACCATTAATCCGCAACATTTAAAAGGCCAATAACATTGCTCATCTTGTAACACTGGTATGAAGGGGTGAGTATATTATGCAGTTAGTTTTTGAATTATGAGCAATAACAAGGCTCTGAATGACTGTAATAAGAATCTAAAATGACAGAAGTGGGCAAAGGATGGGCAACCAGTGAAATGCACTCTAAGAGCTTGTTGAGGCTTACTATTGCTTCACATGTTCACCCCTTTCTCAGATGCTGAGGTATGTACTATTCCAGGCTTGCTATACCCCCTCACTAGTTTATGGAGCATATCAGCTAATTTCAACACTTGCTCAAGAATCCCGCCTGCAACACCAGTCAAGTTGAGAATTATCATTGGTCTTGTTTTTATCTAAGGCCATTTTTCAAACCGGCCCCTGACTTCTCTCAGAGATAGACCCGCTTGACACTAATCACCTGAGATTTAAGATGGCCACTCGACTGAAAAAGCTCTGCAGTGAGAACACAGAAGCTATAACGGCTAGAACTGCAGGTCAGTTTTCAGTTTAAATGCGACCATACAGTCAAACACTGTATCCTTCAATGTGTGCACTCTGATATGGACATGTTTGGTCAACCTTGTTCACATTCTGAACTCTACCTCACTGGGTGTTCTTTCAAAGGGCAAAGATCCTATCACTTCTTCAATGGGTAACCCCAAGGCGCAGAGCCCTGTTTTGTGCAGTAAATCACCTACATGGGTCTTATGATCCAATTAGATGGCTTATGATACATATATACATGTCATTCTACTCAGACAAGCCCATACAAACACACTCTCACACACTAAACATCTGCCTCCAACTGTTTAAAGTTGCAAGAATTTACAGTGTCATGAGTGATTATCCTTCTCTGACCTTGTTTGTCTCTCAGTTATAGCAGTTTGCACTCAGTATTGACTTTGCCTGAGTTGGTAAGCAATTTGTTCATAAACCACCTTTGGCTCCCAGCTGCACTAGCTCCCAATTCACTAGTGCTTGCCTGCGCATTAATATATGAGTAATCACCCATCTACTTGAGCTCTTTGCCTGGCATTTCCATCCCTGCACAATGCAATCGCGGTCCAGGTTGTTGGTAACCTAGTAGGGACACAAGCAACCAGTAACAGTAATTACATGATAAAATGTCATAAAGTGACTGTAATTGTCCTTGTTAAGTCTACAAAATATTAAGTCTGCAGAGGTGAGGCAGCTGAACATGGTGCAGATCCCACAACCTCTTCTTCAATGTGGACAGAACCACTGATAGATTTCAGGGGGTCCTGTGTGCAGGATATTTCACCCTTAAACATCAATGGGACTGTTGAGGAAAGAGCCAAAAGTGTGAAATACCACGCTCAAAGAGCTAACACCCTAGCAGTAACCAATAAATCAAAGCAGCAACTCCACATCATCCGTAAACTGAGGAAAATGGGTCTTTTTACAGAAAGATTTTAAAGCAAAGCTTCACTTCCTAGTGGGAGCTGCAGTGCTACAGATATTAAGCAGCTGAGTACAATAGTTAAAATGGCCAGCAAATTCTTATCCCCCCCCAATGGAATTATACCAACAGCGCTGTATCCACAAAATCATTTCCATCCTCATGGACCCACATCACATCAAATCTCCTCCCTGGGAGAAGATACAGGTCTATCTTCTTCATCTGGGAGAAGATACAGGTATATCAGCTCTAAAACCAGCAGGAACCAGCATTTTTTTTTTCTCACAGGCTGTCAGACTCATCAACAAACTAAGCCCTTTCCACTTATTTGTCTCCCCTTATTCATTCGGGTTCGTATTCATGGTGTGATGCTTCTTTTATATTGCACTGTGCTGGGAGATGAGGAAAGGAATTTTGTCTTGAGAACAGGAGTACCCAGGGTTGTCTTCAAGAGTCTCTATCTCTTCCAAGACCACACCATCTTCCAAACTGTCTCAGTCTAATTTGCAGTAATTTACTTTTCACTTCATAACTAAGTTTCAATTCAAACTAATTAGGATCTCTTTTAGGTTACACTATGGAAACCCCACCCCAAAAACCTATAGGATTTAAAGGATCCAGTGCTCGCTGCCAGATACCAAAGGACACCTTCAGAGGTGAGCATGCATTTTTAATACCTGCAGAGGGACAATATTATGCAGGTGGTTTTGTTTGACAGGCTGTTTCTATTATTTACAGCCCCTGCCCCACACCCACTGACCGACAGAGTACAATAAAAGTGTAACAGTGATGCACTACTAGCTCCTCTTTCTTCCATTACTGCCACTTTATTATTGTGTAAATATTCCTTTTTTGCACCATCGATCCTGACATATTGATCTTTTGTTTTGCTTACATACACTGATCAACCATAACAGTATTATTGCCCCCAGTCTAATACTAAGTAGGTCCCACTTTTGCCATCAAAGCAGCCTTGACCCATTGAAGCATCAATTCTGCTAGACCCCTGAAGCCATGCTGGGGTATCTGACACCAGGCTGTCAGAGGCAGGAGACACCACAATGAATAAGTTGTGTTTGTGTTCCTCAGTCCATTCTTGTAGTGTGGCAGGGCACACTGCTATCAGGGAATACTGTTTCTTTAGAGCCGTGTACTTAGTGAGCTAAAACATGGACATGAATTAAAGGACGTAAGGTTTTCCAGCAGATCACTGCTCAAAGCATCATAGTGGCTTCAATAACTTGATTTCTTTCCATAGTTTCTTTCCAGCCACCAAGTCTTCCATTAGTGATGGGCACATACCTGGCCATCTGCATGCTGTTAAAGACAACATGATTCATCAGACGAGACCGCCCTCGCGTAGTCGCTTTTGGTGGTCAACGCAGGTCAGCATGGACACTGTAGGACAGTGGTGGCCTAGCGGTTAAGGAAGCGGACCCGGAATCAGAAGGTTGCCGGTTTGAATCCCGATCCGCTGAGGTGCCACTGAGCAATGCACCGTCCTCACACACTGCTCCCCGGGCGCCTGTCATGGCTGCCCACTGCTCACTCAGGGTGATGGGTAAAATGCAGAGGGCAAATTTTACTGTGTGCATCATGTGCTGTGCTGCTGTGTATCACATGTGACAATCACTTTATTTATTTATTTACACTGGGTGTTCTGACTTTGAGAACAAGCATGAACATTTTCAGCTGCTTAAGCTCTTCTTTTCTGGATTAGACAATATGGGCCAGCCTGCTCCCCTCATGTGCATCAGCGCACTGATTCACTTGGCTTCCTTACGTTGACCTCATTTAATACAAAAGCGGCAGCTTTTTACCACTTGTCAAAATTGCTCAAATCCGCACACTTGCCCATTCTTTCTGCTTACAGTGCATTAACGTAAAGGCCAAAGTCTTGACTTTCTGCCTAATATAGACAACACACAGCCAGGTGCTATGGTAACGAAATAAACAAGGTATTTACTTTACCTGTCATATCTATAAGTGTTATAACTAGTTGGGACTAACTGCAACTTTACCATTGTATTCTCTGCCCACATGATATGCTTTATCTTTATCCCTTAATAGAACATTGCCTGTGGTACAATAAATATATTTGTTCCTCAGCTCATGCTGCAACGGAACACCTTATCATCTGAATGTTATCTGAATATGAACCCCCAACATGAAGGAGCTGAAATTATTTCTTAAAAAGCTTTCATTTAATCAGATCTGTTAAATGTGGTCACTCTCAGTTTCCCTGGCCAACAGAAACAGGGAGTCAAGTCAGTTTCAATCCATCCTTCTCCTAATGCTGTAAAAGGCAGGTATTTAGCACTTGGAAAAATACTCTAACATATAGGTGAGCCACACCATCACAAACCAGACATGACTCTCTTTCTCTCAAGCACTCAGGTGTCCGATTTTAGGACATTCTAATGCAAAACACAATGAGTAATGCAGCAGTGAAGCCACATAATGGATCTAAAATGACCTGAATGGGATGCTTTTATTTAGCAGAAAAGAGACACTTATGCCTGCACAGGGTGCATGAATAATCAAGGGTTCGTTCCAGGAGAGGGCTCTGCAATGATCCATTCATACCAGTGCTTACCAAGGCTGCAGAAGCAAACAGTTGAAATAAAGACGAAAAGCTCCGGGTTTCACACGGGTAAATCTTTAAAGGTTTTATTCCAGGTTTTACACAGTTGCTTTTAAATGGGAGTCTCAGCGTTTTGAGTAACTGCTGAGTGTTGTGAGTTTAAAAGGCCTATAGGTCTCCTAAGGGGGTGGTGACATTTAGAACAACATCGGGTCGCAATTAGTTCAACTTCATAAATATGAAGCCCGCTGAACCCTGGAGCAAGCTATTATGCCGGAGGCGCTGGGTTGCGCTCGTGAAATTTGCTTGTTTTATGACACGACAGCCCAATCTCGTGCCATCCTGCCCTTTTCGTGCTTGTGGGCATCTCTTCCACCGGTCTGCTTTTCTTTTTCTTGTGCGCACAGTTTGAGGAAGGTGCAGAAGAGAATCCTGCCATTGAATTGGCAAAGAGTGCAGGCACCTCACTCACTGACCTTCACTAAAAATGCTGGGCATGCAGGGGTTGAATACCTTCCTGTCTGAGGCTCCAGCTTCAGCCTTCAGATTTGGTCAGACGTGCTGAACCACCAGTCCTGTCTGCAAAGTTAGAAACCTGGTCTGTGTCTATGTGTGGCTTGAATACTAAATTAGCATTAAATGCCAGTGGATGGCCATTAAGAATCTTTATTAAATAATCCAACGCAGGACATGGTAGCAACTTGCTTAATGCTCAATTATGTAGATTTCATTCTAAACGAATGGTGACTTCTTTCACAGCTTGCTGGGTGTCTGTCTTTCACAGCATGCAAATGCAATCGGCAAGGGATTCATTTGACACTGCTGCCAGAACCAATCAGCAAACATGAGCTGCATGCTTCTGATGTTTTTAAAAGCTAATATTTGGTCTTAAATATGCAAAAAATGCTAAAGAAGGACTTTTCTCCCTAAATTGAACCAGAAGCATTCTTTCAGATCACAAGCATTCTTTCAGATCACAAATATGGAATTTTAACGAGAAACAAAATGAAGCCAGCATTGGATGAATAGCCTTTTATCTCAGAGAAGTGAAAAACAGGCACTTTGTTTTGGCACATGACTGGCTGTAAAATGTTTATTTATGGGAATGGGCAATGTACTTGGATGCAACAGCACCACATTTAAATGAACTTGTATAGACGAGGCATCAACTCTGCTATGGCAATTGCAACCACAAGAATGCTTAACGTTCCTCAACAGCACAATGCCGTAAAACTGTAAAAGTCCAAAAAGGGGAAAACGCCTTAAAATGGAAAACAAAAAGACAAATGGTAAATCAGAAAATAAAATTAAATGAATGAAAACACACATTCATTCATTAAATGAAATGAAAGTTGACTTTTGACTGTGCTAATTTAATGTTTCAAACTCTGAATGCTTTACTGGTCACAGATGAACATGGAAGATGGGGAATTAAGAATTGTTAAAGAAGTTACGTTTGTGCTACCCAGCAATAAGCCTGCCCACCACACGACCATGTCAGTGTCACTACCGTGTTGAGAGGGATGTATCAAGGGAAGACAGAAAGCTAGAGCTATAGTTACAGTAGCCAAAGCGCGTAGGTAAAGGTAGGTCTTCCCAGCATTAAATTGATGTTGAGAGTGGATGTACATAATGCATGACAGATAGCTATTTATTTATTTATCAGGGGTTGCGCACCTTATATAAAACAGACTACATTTTTCTGTGTCATAGGTCTGATAAAAGTCTCAGAAAAGCTGTTGTAAGTTCTGTGACAATTTGCCTGTATATATATTCTGATGAGTTAGCTCGCTATAAAGTGCAATGAGGTTGCTTTCTGAGCTGACAATAATGCTGCCTCAGACACCAGCTCAGAGAATTCTGTATTCAGTCGACTGCCTTTAAAACCAATGCCACGGAATAAAATTCCAACGCTACTATGAACTTGGGGAGAAAAGTGCAGTTAGGTTAGGAAGGACGGCATCATCACAAACCCCTCTCTGAATCTTACTGAGCATCACAGTTTAGCAGTGAAAATTCAGTCTTAACTTAAAAAAACAAGGTGTTGGAAGACTTTGGAAGTAGCAGAAGGAAGAAATAATTTCTCATGGTCAGCCAAGGAACGTACTATAGACTTGATTTAAATTGGTTAGCAGCTACATTTTAGGAAAATATTGACTTCTGAAAGCTTCTCTGAGGGCCATTTATGACAAAATAGTTTACAGTGCAGAGTTGGTAAGTAGAGTGCATCTGGAAAGTATTTACAATGCATCACTTTTTCCGTTATATTACAACCTTATTCCAAAATGGATTAAATTCATCCTTGAGATATTTCTGCAGCTTAGTTGAAGTCCACCTGTGGGAGAAAACAGTTGACTGGACATGATTTGGAAAGGCACGCACCTTCTATATAAGGTCACACAGTGGACAGTTCATGTCAAAGCACAAACCAAGCGTGAAGTCAAAGGAATTGTCTGTAGGCCTCGGAGACCAGATTGCAGAAAAAAGAGAGAGTTCAAAACTACCAGGCCGGCCACCTAAACTGAGTGATCGTTGGGGAAGGGTCTTAGTCAGGGAGGTGTCAGAGCTCAAAAGGGTCCTCTGTGGACAGCAGAGAAACTTCTAGAAGGACAACATGGTCTGTATGGTAGAGTGGCCAGATGGAAGCCACTCCTTGTTAAAAGGCACATGGCAACCTGTCTGGAGTTTGCAAAGAGCCACCTGAAGGACTCTCAGACCATTAGAAACAAAATTCTCTGCTCTGATGAGACAAAGATTGAACTCAATCTTGAATGCAGCTCCATCCCAAATCTGTTTGCAGAATGTTGGTGGGAATCTACAACTTTTTAAACAAATCAAGGATTTATTTTCCAAAAAGAGCAAATTTTAAACATTGCTGTGTGCACATAGCTCGTCACTTGTTCAGTGCGTCTAACAGTGCAGACATTCAAAATAACAGTGCTGTTATTATGCCATATTAACAGCGTATTATTATTAAGGCTATTGTGTGTAATGGCATCTAATAATATGTACGCCAGTACACTCCTTAATGCATCCTTTGGTCATAAAAACTTGCGCAAATTCGTCGCTCTCCAACGGAGCTCCAGAGCAATTAGGGACCTCGCCCCGATGACACTCAGACCAGGGGTGATCCTGCCCATAAAAAGCCAAGGGACCCAAGGATCATAAACCATCTCTACTGACAATAAAGGGACGCAGATGACAGACAGGCTGGCATCAAGTCAGCATTCCTCTGTGCATCCCTTCACACCAGATCAATGCAAAAAAGACTTTGCAATGTTCTATTAAGGGAAAAACTTAATATGGCATATTTATCATAAAGTATGTAACTTTCTTCATTCCTCTTATTATCATGTCTTTATTGATGTGTTTCACCCTAAAATGTGTTTTAAGCTGTGTCCAAAACACTAGATAGGCCATGTTTGATCTCATTCAGTCTGATATTAAATGCTGGAGTATGTATGTGTGTGTGAGTATTTGAACCGATTTATTTGAAAAGACAGCTGAATTCCCCGTACGCATTTCTGTGAATGCTGGTTTATTATCACTACAAATATAATATGTCTAGTTGATATATTTTTGATGTTAGTAAATAATATTAAAATCTGATGATCATAAAATGGGCAGAACAAAAAAAAGAGTTTCAATATGACAATTATGCAGCAAGTGTTTGGTGTGAAAAAGTGTTTGGCCCCTCTCTGATTTCTTACATTAGTCTCATATAATGTTTCAGATCATCAAAGAATATTAAATATTTTTAAAAAATCTTGAAGGACAATGTCATGACCTCTAGCTGAATGAACTTGGGTTCTGCAGCAGGACAAAATGCTGAGTATGTCCACCTCTGGCTGAAGAAATACAGGATGAAGACTTGTGGAGTGGACAGATTCAGACTTGACCTGAATCCTATTGTGATGTTGTGGCATGACCTTAAAAAGGGTGTTCGTGCTCAAAGATACAATAATGTGGCTGAACTACAACAATTCTGCAAAGATGAGTGAGCCAAAATTCCTCCACAGCGCTGTAAATGACTAGTTATGACAAACACTTGGTTGCAGTTGTTGATAATAAGGGAGGTTCAACCAGTTATTGGGTTTAGGGGGCAATCACCCAAGGTCATGTTTTTCTACCTTAATATTACAATCCTTCACTGTGTTGTCTTTGATTAATAGTTAAATTTACTTGATGATTTACTCGAGACATTTCAATGTAAAAAAAACAAGAAATCAGAGAGGGAGCAAGTGCTTTTTCAGAACAATATATATAAAGTATATGTAGTTAATTTGCTTAAACTGCTTATTCAATAGACACTGTTTCACTTAATGGAAATTGTTTGCCTTCAATGTTTTGTGCTTATGATCATTTTGATGTCTGTCAGACAAATGAAGAGAAAAAAGGCTGTGACCTCTATTGTGAGATTCTCCAAATTTCAACCATTTATACACACATTAATGTTACATGACCATCCAGCTGACCCGGCGAACTTCACTGTTACTCATCCATACCACGGTAGAGTGCAGGAATATCCGTAGCATCCACAGGAAAATGCATTTCTTTCTTCTTGTCCTACCCCGTTGAGCACCAACTGCGCATCTGGGAAATCCCATTGGATTTGCAGGCTCTGGTTGCTCTGGTTGTTAAGCCCTAGGGTGCTGGGAGGTGTGACTATGAAACAGTAAAGTAGCAATGTGATGGGGCTGGTGTGTGGCCACCTCATTTTGCAACATCAGGACTGAAAAACAAGACGACTACAGTATTTAATCACCTTTTTAAAAGCAGTAATTTATAACTTGAATGTATGACTGTAGCATGAGCAAAATTAAAATGATCTTGCCCTGCGGTACAGATGGATATACAAGTGGGCAAATACAACAAAACCAGGAGCCTGGCTGCGTTCAGTCTCTTAAGCCTCCTAAGCTCTCTGCCTTTGGTGCTCTGCAGCGGGCAGACAGAAGCCCGTTCTCATGCCCCCGGCTCTGTCAGCCAACCCCCCACCAGACACGTAAAAGTCCAGCAGCCACCCTTGTGTCCCTTTAATGGGATTCTCTGGCGGATCCAACACAGACATCCTGTGCCGCAAAGCAGAGGCGGCATGATTGTTAAGGATCAAACCTCCTACCTGACACGAAAGCTACAGGGTCAGTATTTCCACTGGTGAAAGGGAGCTCAAATCTTCTCCCTCTGTACTTGTCTCTCTCTCTCTCTCTCTCTCTCTCTCGCAAACACACACACACACACACACACATAGACATTTTGTAGCCCATGCTCAATTTCCTTATTTGTGTGTATTCCAAGAAAATGTCTTGGACCTAATGGAACTGATCTGAGACCACTTCTTTGCTCTCACATGTCCAGAGAAAATAAACGTTTTTGGAAGAACCCGAGACATTGTGAATTGAAATGAATCTAAAGCTATAATTTAGCACTAACATGACAATTTATATTCTTGAAGGATATATAACATGTGCACCAATCTGCACATCCTGGCAGTTCTGGCAAGTACTGGCATTCTGGAGATAAATTTGACCATTATGGTCCCATATATGTCCCATTTGTTGCATTGTATATGGTGTAATTACGGGGTTAGATAACACACACACACATGCCCACAACTCCAGTCCACTACAGAACCACTGCTAAATACTACTACAGAACAAGTAGTAATAAAAGTGTCTGGGTGATGCACACTCGTATTACACACACACGCACAAACTCAATGCATCAAAGAGTAATCATGCCTCCAACAGTAGGCACAAATCATACAGCAGAAGAAGCAATAAACCCAAGCTCATTTTCTCACAACATAATAAGATACACACATCCACACAAAATAAAAATAAATATATATATATACATTTTTATTGTATGAGATTATACGAGAGAGACAAACATAAGTAGAGACAAACAAAAGTAAAGTGACCTTAATATGATTATGGTGCACCTACATCAGCCACACACCCAAACAGCATAATCATAACAGGAACAGCAGGACAAGGGGACCAACCACCAGATGAAATGTTCATGTGGCCAAGCCAAACCTGCAGGTGGCTGTGTGTGCTTGTGTGCACACAGCGGTGGCTGTTCTGTTGGAGTGCTTGATAAAATCGAAGAGCACCGTGGGAGGTCTCTGCAGATTGAGGGTAGCAGTTGGGCTAGGCCACGAGGACTCATGCAAATGGCATCTTTTTACAAAAGGATCTGGTCAAACAAATGAAGAACATTCAAATAAAAAAAAAATGGCTCCAGTATTCAGGGATGAGATGTAGGTAGAGCTCATATGGTTTTTCACTAATTCCGTGAGAGCCATTGCTTACTGCCACCATGCCCTGTGTTCATTTCAGGCATCCAGCTACACCATGAAAGAAGCAGACTCTTAAAACAGGTCTAAGGTGATACCACAGTGGCTCCTGAAAGAGACGAGTCAGACCTGAACAAAGAGCCCGAAGGCTTTATATAACACACCAGAAAGTACGTATCCTTGAGATAATTTCATTCAAGTGCCATTACTCTAAGTATGACTACGCTGTAGTGCACACTTATTTTCAAACATTTCGGGTCTCTCCAACCAAGAGCTCCTCTGTCTTCTCTGAATATTGTGCTCAAATTGAAGGCAAATTACTAAAACAAAGGACAAAACAGAGGATTGGTGGAGCAGAGTGATGCACCTTGACTGACACTTCTTCATTAAGGTTCTTACCTTTTATGAAGTTCTTGCCTGCATGTGGAGACTTCACAGCACGCTGAGACTATAATAATCCCGTCAATCACTGCTGTTCACACCGAGCCTGGTCCTCCAGGTACAACCATTTTAATAAAAAGGGACAATAAGCTGCCTCTGCAGACCCACCTACTCTCTCTCCGATGTTCTGGTCAGGACCCCAGTGTGTGGGGATGGTACCTTGCTCAAGGTTACCTCAGGAGCACCATGGCAGTACGGGATTCCAACATGCAACCGTTTGATTATAACCGGCCTTCCTACAGGATTTAATTGCTTACCCAAATATATTTATAATCAACAACAATGAATATAAGGATTTTTTTCTTATTTGATAAGATTCATAGATCTTATGTACATGTGGAGTTAAGTACATAACTCCACATGTATTCGTTTTGATGCCTTCAGTGAGAATCTAAAAATGTAAATGGTCATGAAAATAAAGAAAACACATTGAATGAGAAGGTGTGTCCAAACTTTTGGCCTGTACTGTACATACCTTTGGACGGCGAGAGGAAGCCAGAGAACCCAGAGGAAACCAACACAGGGAGAGCATGCAAACTTCATGTACACAAGGTAAAAGCTGGGGTTCAAACCTTGGGGATTAGGTATGAGCACATTTTCAACTTATGTTAATAATAAAATTTAAATGTTGATAGCTTAAATGCTTTCAAACCATTACCCCTGGAATTTGGTCCGAAATGGGGGTTACTCCGGACCGGAGTTTCATTGTTGTCCTGTGTAATGTTCCCTAATCGTTTTCACCTGTGTTAATTGTATAAAGCTGCCCTGTTCGTTTCTGTCCGCTGTCAGGTCTTTGAAGTTATGTTCCATGTTCACCAGTGTCTACGTCTCGGATGTCTCCCCTGTCCTGTGATTCACCAATTAAACCCCGGTTTCGTGATGTCAGGTGAAAGCGTCCTTCATTCCTCGTCTCCTTGTCACTCTTCGTCCTCCTCTCCGTGCACACGCCGCGTCATGCCCGCATGGACGTGACAGAATTGGACGTCGTCGTCGTCTTCCCCTGCTTCTCCGGGTCCGGGTCGCGGGGGGCAGCATCCCAAGTAGGAAATCCCAGACAGCCCTCTCCCCAGCCACCTCCACCAGCTCCTCCGGCAGGACCCCAAGGCCAGCAGGACAATGGAGTCCCCAGTCGGAGCACTATCTAGCACTCTGAGCTGTTATTTTGCGCGTAAGCGCAAACAACAGTCAAGACCCATTTCCCCAACCAAAGGCACAGGGAAGCCACCCTCTCGTCCCCTGGGGTAAACCCCAACAAACAAGATGAGAGTCTAGGGGCTAATAAAAAGCCAACCCCAGCCCTCCGGCTCTCACTCGGAGCAACTCCAGCAAAGGAGAGTGTCCAACTTCTCTCAAGGACTTGGGTTACAGAGCCAATGCTATGTGTTGAGGTGAGTCCGACTATATCTAGCCGGTACCGCTCAACCTCTTCCACAAGCTCCAGCTCCTTTCCCGCCAGAGAAGTGACGTTCCATGTGTCAATAGACCGTTTTCTTGTCCGGGGATCGGACCACCAAAGCTGCCGCCTCGGTCTGTGGGATTTCAATAACCCTCTGAGCTGGGTACTTGGACTCTTTGTTGTTCCTTCCATGAAAGATCTTCTGAACCGTTCTTTGTTTCACCCTTTACCTAAGACAGCTGGGGCAGTGGTGGCCTAGCGGTTAAGGAAGCGGCCCCGTAATCAGAAGGTTGCTGGTTCGAATGCCGATCCGCCAAGGTACCACTAAGGTGCCACTGAGCAAAGCACCGTCCCCACACGCTGCTCCCCGGGTGCCTGTCATGGCTGCCCACTACTCACTCAGGGTTAAATGCAGAGGACAAATTTCACTGTGTGCTGTGCTGCTGTGTATCACGTGTGACAGTCACTTTAAGACCAATTTGTCATGCGAGACTCTACAAGGGGCACCAAGTGCCCCAGACAACATAAATCCTTGGATCATTAGGGCTCTCAAACGATAAGGTGACGGTTCAAGGAGGAGGAATTTGGACGTATGGAGCAATATATTTGTTGTGAAAAAAACCCCATTATACTCCTATCATTACTTGCATTGCAATGACGTGGAAATTGAACAGCTTTAGATAAATCAAACTAATGTCATTTAAAAAAAAAAAAATTCGTACGGACTGAAGTCATAATGAGGGGAAAACGGGAGATAAGCAAAAAGAGAGAGTATGGAGAGCTAATTAGTAATTCATTTATATTCTTCCATCCTCCTTCCTTAACTCTCTCACCTGTTTTCTGTATGCTGCGATGGCTGGCCATCTGTGCATTGCTTTGACTGCTGAGCTGATGGGTTGGGCATGAAAGGCACCCAGCAGGAACTGAAACTACCCAGTCTACTAGGTCTCCTGTGGCATAAAAATACAAATGTCCTTCCTACATGACCTCTCGCCACATGCACACCAAAAAAACATGACTAAAAGCTACATGTACACCTGTTAATGATCCAGATCTGGCAAGGCGAGAAAATACATTTCAAATGAAGGAAACACAACCAATAAATACTAAATCTACTCTGAGTTGGTCCTTGGCCACCACTTGGGTGTGTGGAATGGCTATTGCTTGTGGCCAAGTCAGGGGTACTCCAATAAGGAAAGAAATAGGGACACTGTGGTTTGGGAAAAATGGCTGTGAGAGGTCCCAACTTCCTGAGGCAGAAGACGGAAGGTAAAATTGGGTTTTCCAGGTTAGTCCCACAGTAGCCCTGTCAGCTGGATCTCCAATAACCTGGAAAACAGCCCCCGACCCCAATCTCCACTTCCCAATGATTTGTATACTTTATTCTGGTAGAAAACCGCTGGTGTGACACGACCGAGGTGGATACGTTAATGGTCAATTAAAATACAACGTGAACATGATGATGAGCGCACATGCAAGGGCCGGATGGAGCGAATCGTTATCCAGATATTTTGAGATATGTTGAAGCAAGGAGTTAACTGGGCCTGCAGGACATGGCAGAGCACGGTTCACACATCCACAATGACCTGATAATCAACACCTGCTCAGGGGAGAAGGGGAGAGAAGAGAAATCGAGGCGCAGAGTTTATGAGGTACATGAGGAGCAAATGGTCTTTTGTGTTCAGCATCATTTGCGACCCTGTGCAGGACATTCATTTAAATCAAAAGGCCCGTCTTCAAAGCTCTATGTCGCAGCGGTAAGGTTCTACCAAATCCTGCCGTAGTCATGGAGACAAAAGAAGATACAGGTGGTGGAAAAAATAGTTTGCAAAAGTAAAAGCAGAAATCTCATAGGCTGGCACAGGTACAACTGCAACAAAAAAGGATTTATAAAGTTGTCCAGTATTGGGGTACATAACCCCTTAATCTATGCTGCTTACTGTATTGATGACATTTTGGATTTTTTTTTACCTTTGCTTGTGTCTGAACCAGTTCCTGTTGCCCGGAATTGTCATTCAGAGGGTGACAAAGATGTTTAACGAAATGACTTAGAGTTCTGATTGCTTTTTTAGGAACCCAACTGGCCAATTAAAATGCCAGCAAAACCCTGTCAATCAACTGGCCAGAATCTCAACAGAATGCAGCATTATGGTTCTTAGTTGGTTCTTATTTTACAGCAACATACACACATTGTAGAGTCGTCCAAATTACAGGTGTGGACCATGCCACCACCGTCACGAACCCCCCTCCCCCACAAGACTCAGGGAACAGGCTTAATTCCAGGGGAATTACTCTTTATCTCACCACTACAGCGCCCGTGCATGTCTGACAACATAAATGTTTCATTTTATAAATTTGTAATAGTGGACACTACGGTGAACCTGATTGCAGTGTTGTGCGGTGTAATGTAGAAACTATGCTCAAATAAGGAATGTGTTTCTGACAAAAGAAATGATGATGATGATGTACAGTCTCTGTAGGAAGAGGACCACGCCTGTCTTTCTGTGTCTGTTCTTTAGTTACGTTCCCAGTTGTAATGAAGGAGACACGCGCACGGGCAAATGTCGGGGATCACTCACGAGGGTCTCAATTAAACACTGATAACTGTGGCCGGTGGGTAAAGAGCAATGATCACAGGCCTGACCGGTTCGATACGTGTCAGCTCGGGGAAGACCTGCGGCCGGAGCTTCAGACAGACGCGTCTCACACACACACACACACACACACACACACACACGCGGCCTTATTTCCATCCACGCACACACTAAACAGGTCCGACTGCAGGGAAATAAAGAGGATACTTCTCTGCCTTTGATTAATGGAACTGCGCTCAGCGGGTGGCGGGGGCAGCAGCAGTGGAATACTGAAGATCAGGGCCATGACTGCGCGCACCTGGAAAGAAGGCTTCCAGAGATGAGCACTAATCGCACGTAATAGCCACGTATTTTGGCAAGGCTTGGCATTGCTGCTCCTGTGTCGTAAACCTCCACGCAGACACACTCACCGATGAAGAAAGGAGTAAATACGTTACGCACAAATTTACTAACACAAATGAACAGAGCCTAGTGTGGTTCTTGTAGTTACTGCCTAACGGGAACTGTCTATGGTGCTGGCCCATGGACTTCAAGCCAGTCTGGTCCTTCTGAGGTCATAGTTGGTCAGTTCGTTTTATTCCCTTTTCGAGGAAGACATTCGGACCTTGATCCCTTCCTCAGTTACTGCATTCACAGCTGGAGCCATGAGCTCAGATCTGCTGGCTGCTTTGCACTGAAGAAATAATTACGTGTGGCGTGCTAGTGTTTCAGATCCATTCTGATCTTGCTGCCCTAAATAACGACTAACATCGGATTTCCACGTAGGACCTGCTGGACGTGGTAAATGCACGCATCTGCTTATTGGTGCAGTGTAGGGAACGCGAGCGTTACAATAGTGACATCCAGCGAACGGATATACTTCCACGAGACACTGATACCCGATTCTGTAGCTGCAAATACACTCCGCGAAAATATACTCCCCACGTCCCCTGAAAAGTATGACAAAAACGCCCGATGAAGAACGAGATCATCTCCACTCATCACGCATGACATTTCCTTTGTATACTGTACAATGTGAAGAGATTATATTATTATGTATAATTATATTTGACCCCTTTCCGACATCCTTGCATGGATGGTGTACGAAATTCGGATGGTGGATTGGTGGAATTCGTCCTGGACAGGAGGGCGTCTCCGTGCGTAAAGACGCGTCCATTGACTTTTCATTTGAATCATCTACAATCTGCCAATTATAATGGTGACTGATCGTTGCTCTTTCGTTTTGCCCATCTCTCTCTCTCTCCCTCTCCTCCTGCTCCTCACACACACACACACACACACACACACACACCGGGGCGGGGCGCGCGCCGAGTTGGATGTGGGCACCACGTGACCAGTGCGCTCCGCGCAGGCAGGACACTTGGTGGAGCAGGAGAGAGGGTGAAGATGCGTTCGGCGTGTGGAGGAGATCTGCCTGAAGGATGGAGAAATGAATTCATCAGCAATTAGAGGACGTTGGGGTTTTTTTGCCAGGCGTCTGATTTTTTGGGGGGGTCAAGAAAGACTATGGGAGAGAAGACAAAAATCGAACCAATAAATCCGAGTAAACGTCGCAATGAGAACTGTTGTATTGTTTAAAAATTTAGTCGACATGGATTTCCTCAATTTGTCCACGGAAGCCGAGAACGCGTCGGTCCCGAGCCCGAATTCCACGGCGCGGGACGGGTACTCGCTGGGCACCATCTGCGGTCTCGCCGGACTCGTAAGTTTCCTCATCCTGTTCACCATCGTCGGGAACGTGCTGGTGGTGATCGCGGTGCTGACGAGCCGGGCGCTCAAGCCGCCCCAGAACCTCTTCCTGGTGTCCCTGGCCAGCGCCGACATCCTGGTCGCCACGCTCATCATGCCCTTCTCCCTGGCCAACGAGCTCATGGGCTACTGGTTCTTCGGAAAAGTTTGGTGCGACATTTATTTGGCGCTGGACGTGCTCTTCTGCACCTCCTCCATCGTGCACCTGTGCGCCATCAGCTTGGACCGCTACTGGTCCGTCACGCAGGCGGTGGAGTACAACCTGAAGCGCACGCCCCGCAGGGTGAAGGGCATGATAGTGGTGGTGTGGCTGATTTCGGCCGTCATCTCCTTCCCGCCGCTCATCTCCATGGCCCGTGGTGACAGCGGCGGGGACAAGCCCAAGTGCGAGCTCAACGACGTGACGTGGTACATCCTGTACTCCACCATCGGCTCCTTCTTTGCGCCCTGTGTCATCATGATCCTGGTGTACATTCGCATCTACCAGGTGGCCAAGACCCGCACCAGGAGCATGTCTGAGAAGAGGCACGAGGGACCTGAAGGACACAACGCTGCAGACGAGGAGGGTGGGGGCGAGCTGGAGAATGGAGTGGACCAGAGAGGCGCCAACCGTGAGAACGGTCACTGTGAAAAAAAGCCTGCCGAGGACGAGCTGGACATGGATCTGGAGGACAGTAGTTCATCGGATGAGAAGACCAAGAAGCAGCATCACAACAACCCTAATGACCCAGCTGCCAAGAAGGAGAGACGGATGAACCGCAAAAACAGCACCAGCTCCAAGCATTCCAGCCGGAAGTCCAGGGCCAGCAGCAAATCCCTGGAGCTGTTTTCCTCGCGCAGGAAGAGGAGGAACACCCTCTCCAGAAAGAAGATCTCTCAGGCCAGGGAGAAGAGGTTCACCTTCGTCCTGGCAGTGGTCATGGGTGTGTTTGTGGTCTGCTGGTTCCCTTTCTTCTTCTCCTACAGCCTCTACGGCATCTGTCGCGAATCATGCGCCGTCCCTGAGACATTGTTCAAGTTTTTCTTCTGGATCGGCTACTGCAACAGCTCCCTCAACCCAGTCATCTACACCATCTTCAACCAGGACTTCCGTCGAGCCTTCCACAAGATCCTGTGTAAGTCGTGGAAAAGGCCCTTTTGAAATGAACTCATGGAGGAGATTATTATTGCTAAGCCTCGTGTGATAAATGGCTCATGTTGTGCATCCAGGCCTTGACAATCGTCACATGACCAAATCCCCCTCCCTCAATCTGGGGGTTCCTCTGGAGACCCCCACTTAAAAACAAAACAAAACAAAAAAACGCACACACAACACATTTCACTGTACCACCATTACGGGTGACTGTGATGTTAATTATGTCCGCAGGCATGTGTCCAGCATTGAAAGACGATTTATTTTTATGATGACTTTGCACATATGGCTGCTTTCTCCTCACTTCTGTGAGGCTTGCGCAACATAAAACACAATTTTCTTTCACCTGAGATACATATGTAAAAACCGAGGGCCCTGCTTTTTTCATGCCTTCATGGGTGTAACAGCTACCTGGTGAGCAGGATCCTTCAGAATAACACAGGCGCTCTGTCAGACGTATTTTGTGGGGACAGAGAACGGCTAAACACTGTCAAGGGATCTTGTTGCAGTCAAAACGAGCGATGGGCCGGGAATTCAGGAACAGTTCTTTCCACGCGGCATCTCATCTGTCATTCCAAGCTTTCCCGATGGCAGCTTCCTCCCTCATTGCTTTTATAGCTGTGTGACGAAACTAAGACAAATATTTGTCATTGATGTGACAGTGTTACGGACGAAAACCCGGCTTTGATTCAGGTCTGATTGTTTTTTTTGTTTTTTTTTTTACAAAAACATGTTCTCTAATGTCATATGGACTATCTGCCTCATGTATATACATATTACACAGGATTAACTCTGTCATATGATAAATGCACACAAGCTGTACCTAAAGGTTGCAGATCATTTGGGTTTAAATGTCCCGAATTTGCCTTGGTGGATGATGCATTATTTATTTATTTATTTATTGAATCCCCTATTGTCTTTTTTTCAAGATGACAGTAATCTTTAAGCACACTGCAGAACAAAAATAAAGGTGATTAAAATGTACATGTTCACATTCACTGTTTTTACTGCACAGTGAATTTTATTTTTGGCCATTTAGGAAAAAAAATGACTATCAACACAACACATGAAACCAGAGCAAATGGTTCAGAGTTAATGACCCATTTTTGTGTTCTACCAACTCCCAACGTCATATGACGTGTATGATCATGGATCTTAGGACTCCTTCAATCAATCAATCAATCCATCAATTAATCTTTATCAATATGGCGCTTTGTACATTGTACATTGTCACAAAGCGTCTAACAAATAGAATAGTGCTACAACATGTGAAGCACAAGCCAAAATATGTAGCTTTCTTGCTGTGGAGAAATTATGCTCGTGCCTAATAAAACATTCTCATAAGCTGAAGGTTTCTCTCATCTCCAACCCATTTATAACGCTGGGAAAAACTAATTTACCATAACAATTTAAATAAGATTTTCTGCCATTTACAACAGGTCAGAGGTTGAACACAAAAGGTAGAGAGTAGGTTTATCATCATGCAAAAAGAGGTTTGAGCATAAACTCATCTTAAATTAAACTACTTGGTAGTCAGGTGTAACTAGCCACAGTAATGGCCAAAAGATTTGAGAATTACATTAATACTAGTTTGCTGCTTTTCTTTTTATTACGGCAATTTGTATATACTCCAGAATGTTATGAAGAGTGATCAGATTTATTGCAAAGTCCCTCTTTGCATTGGAAACGAACTTAATCCCCCCCAAAACATTTTTTTGCCACCAAAGGACCTGCTGAGATCATTTCAGTGATCCTATCCTTAACACAAGTGAGTATGTTGAAGAGCACAAGGCTGGAGATCTTTCTGTCATGCTGACTGGCAGACGGGATAGTTTAAAAGGAGGGTGATGCTTTAAATCATTGTTTTTCCTCTGTTACCCATGGTTACCAGCAACCGTCTCCTAAAGATGATTCAGCTGTGGGATCGGGGTGCCACCAGTGCAGATCTTGCTCAGGAATGGCAGCAGGCAGGTTTGAGTGCTTCTGCACGCACAGTGAGGCAAAGACTTTTGGAGGATGGCCTGGTGTCAAGAAGGGCAGCAAAAAAGTCACTTCTCTCCAAGAAAAACCTCAAGGACAGACTGATATTCTGCAAAAATGACAGGAATTGGACTGTTGAGGACTGCGGTGTGTGTGTCCACTCCCTTGGATGAGAAGCAGCCCCACACATGAATGGTCTCAGGATGCTTGGTGATCACCTTTCCTTCAATCATTTCTCTAGATGCCTCTTCCCGATTGTTTGGGAAATGATCCAAGGGAGTGGGCTCACTCACAATTTTGCCTGAGAACACAGCCATGAATAAAGAATAATACCAAAACATCCTCCACCAGAAACTTCTCCCAACCATACAAGAACAGTTTGGTGAAGAAAAATGCCTTTTCCAGCATGATGGAGCACCGTCCCATAAGGCCAAAATAACTAAGTGGGTCCATGGCCAGGAAACTCCCCAGACCTTATTCCAATTGAGAACTTGTGAGCAAGCCTTAAGAGGAGGGTGAGCAAACAAAAACCCACAAATTCTGACAAACTGCAAGCACTGATTATGAAGGAATGGGTCGCCATCAGTCAGGATTTGGCCCAGAAGTTGATTGACAGAATGCCAGGGCAAATTGCATAAACTTATAAAATTATAAAAATGCTTTTAATTATACATCAATACACCACAGAAACAATGGACCAAAAAATTAAAACACTGAAGCAGCAAACTTTGCGAAAAACAGTATTTATGTAATTCTCAAAACATTTGGCCACGACTGTATATTAAATAACGTGGGTATTAATTTAATTAATTAATGAATAATTTATAAATGAGAAAATGTATGAACGTCACTTGTAGAAGAAGGCTGTGAATGGACACATATGAACTTTTTTTGTATTTTGCCTATTAGAATACTATGATTTGGTGATGGCACTTGTGTGCAAGGGGTATTAGTTTGGAGAACAGAATGAAAATGGAAGTAGGTAAGAAAGACTTGCATTTGTGACATATTGATGGGAGGAAGTTTAAATGGTCCAGAATAAGGAATTAGGATTTGTGAGGGCTTAACACTACAACATCATTATTGTTCATCTGCTGGGTGTCAGAAATAACAAATGAAAAGGGTTGGTTGGGCATTTAGTTTCTCCTGTCCAAGGTAAGACAGAAACGATTACCATTCCCCCCTGTGCTGTGTATAATATAACATTTCTAAAATGTCCCTCTGTATAACAGGTGAAAGAAAATAGACAATAGTAATTCTCATCTTCATAGCTCACTATGCACCTTTAATAAAAGATCTCTGGATTTCACTTAACTGGAAGCCATTCAAAATGCTTTACAGAATTCAAATGAGCTCCATAACCCCCATTAGCCTTCATTCAAAGCACTCCAAGGAAAATGAGGGGAAACACGAGAAACCTTTAAAAACATGAAAATCTAAAACCTCATATTGTACCGTGACAGGGAGAGGCCAGCAGGGGGCATCAAGGAGCATCATTGAGGTGGCGCACACAGTACTATTTGTGTTCACCCCGTCATTAGTGCGGGTTTCCTCTGGGTTCTCCGGTTTACTCCTGTGGTCTAAAAGAATGTACACTCGGTGAATAGGTAACCATAGAGCATGGACTTCGTCTCTATTGTGAGTTTATACCCTCTGAATGGCTTAGTGATAAAAATGAATGTGGACAGTAAAAATGAAGGTAAAATAAAGCCATATTTCTCCACTGGGTTGAATGCCCAGCAGAACGCTGCAGTGTAATTTAAAGAAAGACTACACACTGAACACAGCGGTGGTTGCTTCTACTGAGCTTGTGTTGGGCACATTCATGCACATTATAATCTAATTTAGAGCAGGTCATCTGAATTAATCTAGTTTAATTTATAAAACAGACAGAAGAAAATGTTAGATTTAAAGTAAAAAAAAATGTGTTTGTGTGTGTGTGTGTGTGTGTGTGTGTGTGTGTGTGTATATATATATATATATATAGAGAGAGAGAGAGAGAGAGAGACACGGTTGTAACCCCAGAATCAGTGAGCCAGCCTTTCCTCGGTTTGCTGGTCCTATTGTTCATTTAATGTTTCTGACTTACTCTCTATTTCTAGTTTCAACAAAGCGAGTAATTGATTCAAACCGAGCCCCTGAAAATGCATGTGTTAATCACATCTTTGTTGTGTCAGCAGAATTGCATTTGCAGTAATGTTTATCTCCACTCTCAGTTAGCAGTATAAGACCAGGCGGCACTAGCAGTGGTGGAACAAAACAGAAGAATAATGGTCCACACTCATTTTCCAGACCATAGCAATTGGCTGTCTAACTCGCAGACTGCTGCTGAAAAGTGACCCTGGGGTGGCATATATAGTTCTGCAGCTATTTACAATTCTGCAGAAATGCATCAAGACCAATAAAATGACATTACCTCAAGTCATTTTAGTGAAAAATAATTGCAATATGAATTATAGATAATGGACTAATAAAACATATTATGAATTATACATTAAAAAAATTATGATCAGTTGTCTGCTGTGTGGAGGAAATAGCAGAGTGTGTGTGGACCTCTGATCAAACTCCCTGCCTCGTCCCACCCAGTTATCTCCGCACTGAAATGATATTCCGCATTTTCACTGGCCATTTGTCAATTGCCTGAAAAAAAAATCACGATCAACCATGGACTCATTATCTGCCTCTAATTTGAATGTTCTTCTTTGTCCCTTTGTTTGACAAGCAGGTGCTTTGTTTTTATATGCAGACAGTTAAGTGCAAGTTAAGTGCATGTCTCAAATTGTGGGCCAGAAATGTTCTGGTGGTAGTAGCCTAGTGTGAGACACACTCGCCTATTAACCAGAAGACCTCAAAGTCCCAGGTTCATTCCCACTACCATTGTGTCCCTGAACTTAACCCAGAGTGTCTCCAGGGTGGACTGTCCCTGTAACTACTGATTGTAAGTCACTCTGGATAAGGGCGTCTGGTAAATGCTGTAAATGTTAATGTAAGAGACAAGAGACAAGGTTGTCTCAATTAGGAGGGTGCTTCAAATGCGGCATCCTTGCTTTATTGGGTTGAAAAGGACTCCTCCAGTGAATCATTCTCAGTCCTGAGACCTATCTTTAGTTCTCCTCAGCATAGCTGTTGTTACTTCAGACAAAAGTTTAAGGAGAAGCTGTTATGCTGTGCAGGCTACCGTCTCAGCAGCTGCAGACGGATTCAAGACATATCCAAAGTTGAATCTCGCAGGTTATATCAGGACCACAAGTAAAGTGAAGTGATTGTCACATGTGATACACAGCAGCACAGCACACAGTGCACACAGTGAAATTTGTCCTCTGCATTTAACCCATCACATTTACATTTACATTTACGGCATTTGGCAGACGCCCTTATCCAGAGCGACTTACAACGTGCTTTCAAGTTACCATCGATGAAGAGATCAATTCCGGTTCACTAGGACCCCAACTATGAATACATCTATTTAATTCACTCTGTTGTAGATTCTGTACACAAAGTTTGACAAGAAAATTACAATTTAATCTAAATCACCCTGAGTGAACAGTGGGCAGCCATGACAGGTGCCCGGGGAGCAGTGTGTCAGTGCTTTGCTCAGTGGCACCTCAGTGGATCGGGATTTGAACCAGCAACCTTCTGATTACGGGGCTGCTTCCTTTACCACTAGACCACCACTGCCCCAGCGTACAGCGTACCAGAAGAGTTTAAATATTTGTGCACCCAAATAAAAAGGGAAACCTTTTTTTTATTATTTAGCATCTTGAGGGTGACCCACAGGCTGGTTTTGCTGTGGAGCCCTCAGTAGCCTATTAAAAAGAAAACAAAAACCCCACTCACCATTGTGAGCAGGACACTTCTCCCTGATTGTCCCTCTAACTACTGATTGTACGTCGCTCTGGATTAAGTGCGTCAGCTAAATGCTGTAAATGTAAATGTAAAAAAGCCTGGACCCCCAGACTACACCCCTGGTTGTGAGACTTGCAGAATTTTTCCAATTAAACCTGTCACATTTCTAAGAAACGCCACAAGGATGTGGAGAGGAGGAGGTTCCCTGTTACACACAAAACCGAACAAAGCATACACACAGTGCTTTTATTTACAGGGTGCTAACAGTTACAATAAAGCAGCGGACTCAGCACAGATAACCAACATCAGTACAGCCTAAAGGAAGGGGTGGTCCAGCGGGGACATCCCAAACACGCACAAACGTTAAGAAAAAGGGCACGGAGTGCTAACAGGTTAACAACAAAGGGTCTACCACACAAAGCAACAATACACATGGTGTAACTGCAGATCTCTGTGGACCCTGGGGACCTCCCAAAAGAGTAAGGGCCTAGCAGACCCTGGGGACCTCCCGAACATCTGAAGTCTCTTTATATAGGTGGTGGTGACCAATAGGCAGATGGTAGGTGGAGCTGGTAGGCTTCAACTCCTCCCACGAAGTCCATCTAAAAGAGACAGGACACAAAAACGCAGCCACACACAGAGAACACGTGGGAGCGTACGTCCAGGGACATAACAAATCTGATCTAATTTCCGTCTTTGTCACATTGTTGTGGCCACACGTTTCAACTTTTGTGGTCATGAATCAGCAGTTACTTTTGCACATCAGCACGTCATACAGTTTAGCAGAAATGATCCAGGACAAATTAGAACGCAGTCTGCTAATGACCAAATCAGATCAGTCAATATTCAGGTCCATTTGATGTGACATGGGAGAACGTGCCCTGAGTGCTTATTTGTGTTTGTTTGGTTGGGCTTCTTAAGCATAATTAAATGAAACTAGTAGCTCCAGAGAGACATTTTGTTAACAGAGAACGAGAGTGAAAATAACGTGATGGCGCTCTTCTTCTCCTCTGAGGTTCTAGATTGAGCGGCTGCCTCACTTCTGCTACCTTGATCACAACCCCTGTAATTTCTTATGGCTCTGTTGATGGCTGAGTGGCTTCAAGTGGCCATGAAAATGTGTCTAGAGCTTATTGTATTTGAGAGCATGCACCTGTCTCCCACATGCACAACTGTCATTCAGGTCACAGTGCTGAATTTTGACAGGCGATCGCTGTCCTGGGCCCTGAGGTGAGATAATCATCATCTGTCATTTGCCGCTCTGTTCAAGGACCTGACCCAAAGAATTGCCTTAAACCTCAGTGTTTCTGCCGTAGTGTTTCTGTATTTTTATTAATATTTATAGCATCATGAGGGAGAGCCACAGGCTGTGCCTGCCCTGGAGACCTCAGGTTAATATTCCAGCAGCTGGGGGGGCGCTACAGCCTACAGCCATTACAGATGAAAACGAAACGACAAATAGTCGACAAATAGTCAGGGTGGTAGTAGCCTAGTGGTTAACACACTCGCCTATGAACCAGAAGACCCAGGCTACTACCATTGTGTCCCTGAGCAAGACACTTAACCCTAAGTGTCTCCAGGGGGGGGCTGTCCCTGTAACTACTGATTGTAAGTCGCTCTGGATAAGGGCGACTGATAAATGCTGTAAATGTAAATATAGTTGTTTTGGTTATGATGGCACAGTGCACCTGGCCCACCAGGGGGCACAAATAAACAATATTAGGGGTTCCGTCACCTGTGGGGGATGGAACCGGATGTTCATTTGTGCCCCCTGGTTGGCCAGGCACAGCTGACATGAACTCACCATGAAGGGAAATAGGTGACGGCAGTTTCCCTCCCAAATTCCCGGTGAGGTGGACATGGAATGTCTGTGTGCAATGACCCACCCCAAACTCCATCTCCAGGTCCAGTTGCAGGGCCAGTGGCGCAATGGATAACTGTCAGGATCCGTTCCGAAATGGGGGTTACTCCGGTCCGGGTCAGGATCAGGATCCGGACCGGAGTTTCATTGTCCTGTGTAATGTTCCCTAATCGTTTTCACCTGTGTTAATTGTATAAAGCTGCCCTGTTCGTTTCTGTCCGCTGTCAGGTCTTTGAAGTTATGTTCCGTGTTCACCAGTGTCTACGTCTCGGATGTCTCCCCTGTCCTGTGATTCACCATTAAACCCCTGTTCCGTGATGTCAGGTGAAAGCGTCCTCCATTCCTCGTCACTCTTCGTCCTCCTCTCCGTTCACCCGCCGCGTCATGCCCGCATGGACGTGACAATAACGCGTCTGACTACGGATCAGAAGATTCTAGGTTCGACTCCTGGCTGGCTCGTGCATTTTGGGGGCAGTGGTGGCCTAGCGGTTAAGGAAGCGGCCCCGTAATCAGAAGGTTGCTGGTTCGAATCTCGATCCGCCAAGGTGCCACTGAGGTGCCACTGAGCAAAGCACCGTCCCCACACACTGCTCCCCGGGCGCCTGTCATGGCTGCCCACTGCTCACTCAGGGTGATGGGTTAAATGCAGAGGACAAATTTCACTGTGTGCACTGTGTGACAATCACTTCACTTAAAAAAAAAAACTTTAGGTCCAGGTCCAGGCATCCAGATCTTCTTCGCCACCTATTTAAATTGTGCTTACCCACTCCTGTGGGTTTTTGGCAGTGGTGGCCTAGCGTTTAAGGAAGCAGCCCCGTCATCAGAAGATTGTCGGTTCGAATCCAGAACCGCTAATGCGCCTCTGAGGTGCCACTGAGCAAACTGCTTCCCGGGCGCCTGTCATGGCTGCTCACTAATGGTGATGGTTAAAAGCAGAGGGCACATTTTGCTGTGTGCACCGTGTTATGTGCTGTGTTTCACAATGACATCTGCCTCACTTTCACTTTCTTTAGTGTGACGCTGCTGTGCTTTTGTGAACAGTATTTTTTGTTACCACACTTTCACCATGTTTCACCATGTTCTTCATTGTGTGCCTCCTCCTGGTATTACAATGATGAAACACTGTATTTCCTATCAAATATCGAAGCCATTCTCTTTACAAAAAGATGGATGGTCCCTTCATCCACTTTCTGCAATTCAGAAGTGATTTCCAATAACAAGGAAGTCTGTCAGATGGGAAGTCATCCCAAATCTGACATCAGCGAGTCTTCTTGCAGAACAAATACAACATGCAACACTTAATTGCCGCCTGCCATCTGCACGCTCATCTGTGACCACAACACATTGTCAGCGTGTGTTACTGTCTTCCATGTTTGCCATAATGGGAGATGCACACCATTTGGGGCTTGTCCATTCTATCTGGTCCAAGTTTTGTATGGGTCAAATACTTTGACTTACTACTCTCCGCTTTCAATCTGGTTTCATCTTAGCCTGTGGTTTCATCGGCATTTGTGCATGTTTAGATTTACTCTTTATTTAAAAAGTATTGCAGGAAATAAATGCAAAGTCACATTTTAGTATGAATTCTGCATCACTCACTCTCAATGTGTCAGTCTTGTCTGTCATTACTGTACTGAGAGGTCCTTCCTTTGATGTTCTGAAGAATGTGATGTAGACACTGGTTCTTTTTTATATATATACCCTCACCCCATTTGTGAGATCTTTGTTTTCTTGCCATGTCTCCATGTCCTCAAAATAGTACATAATTTTGGGTATGTTTCGTACTGGTCTTTTTCGTGGCTGGGTGCATTGTGCTTTTGCTTTTTTATTTTTTTTTTGAACAACAAAGTTTATTTCTAAAGTCAGTGAGGCAATTATGAACAATGCTTTAATGGTGCGATATAGAAATGCTGAACATAAGAATCAGTGCATTCAGTAGTGTTAGAGATCCATTGTGCTGGGTTGCAGATGCCTTTCTGATGAAACAATTCAGATAACTATAATACCTGACTAACTGAGACTAATTAAGTGGAACAGTGGTGCTCACTCATTTCCACTTCATGCATGAACAGGTCCTTTCCTCATTTGTAGGTAAACACAGCATTGTAAAAACGATCCAACGTGAATTGCTTGTGATTTGAGATGCCATGTCTGGATAAAGAGCATCTGTACATGCCCATAAAGGTTTATATTGATATCTGCTTCATGCTATGTGTCAGATCACAGAAATAGGACCCACTCTAATTCATTACGGTGAACACTTTCATACATACTGACCAGTCTTCATGCAAGAAGACATCAAGGCTGATTTTTTTTTTAAGAAAATGAAGGTCATCATTATGGATTGATTAAAACTGGCCCCTCTTATTAGGAAGACAACAGGAGCCAAACTGGCATATTTGTCAGTTACTTTATTATTCCCTTATGTTTATTAAATCTTCTAAACTTAAAAATTATGTTATTGCATTCTTGGCTCAGGTCATATATCACTACCTGATCTTCAGAATGCACTCTTCAGAAAAATAAAATCACTTTTAGAGCACAGCACATGGTGCACACATCAAAACATTCAACCCAGTACCTTTATTGAGCAGTGTGCTGCCATGACATGACAATGTGCAGCCAAGTGTGTGGGGACGGTGCTCAGTGGCACCTCAGTGGCACCTTGGTGGAATGGGATTCGAACCAGCGACCTTCCGATTACGGGGCTGCTTCCTTAACCGCTAGGTCAATACTTCCCGCTTAATAATGAGAACAACAACACTCTTGCTACCCTTACATTTCTGAAAATTTCCATAATTTCTTTTAGCAAAAAATGTCATGTGGGGAGCAAGGAACATGAAGAACAACAAAAGTCTGTGTTCTTCATTATAGTAAAGGCTGGCAAAACACACTCAACAGTTAATTAATCACTGAAGTGATAATACATTTCTATGTGAAATTCAATCAATAAACTTCTTTGTAAAATTGTCACAGACTGCCTAGAAAAGAAAGCCTTATGTCAAAGCTCATTGAAAGAAGGCTAGTCTGACCCATTCCACAAATGAATCAGATTTGTGGGCAAGATTACAAGAATCAGGCCTGCCATGTCAGAACATGAGGACAATCACGTTGAGTTATTACAATTGTTCTTTGTTATTATGTGTCATTATTCTCCACACTCTATCTGATTAACCAATGTCAAATTTTGCTCCAGATCCAGACATGGCAATATTTTTTCTTTTATTTCTTCAAGTGAGAGTGATTAATTGTCACATGTGACACACCACAGCAAAGCACCCAGTGCCCACAGTGAAATAAGGGTCCCTGCATTTAACCCATCCCCCGGGGGAGTAGTGTACAGCCATGAAAGGCACCCGGCGAGCAGTGTGTGGGGACAGTACTTTGCTCACTGGCACCTTGGAGGTTCAGGATCTGAACTGGCAACCTGCAGATTATGGATCCGCTTTCTTACCTGCTAGGCAAACCACTGCTCATCTAAATGCACGAAAAAAAAAAAAAAATCACTAATGCACATCATGTAGGATTGGATAAATCATACTGGCAGTTTACAGAATGTATGTATTTAAATGAATCTTTTCCCAATCTTATGTCACAAAAAATATTTAGGGAATTAGAAATTGGCAAAATGAAGATGAAAGGCCAGTGAGTGCATTTCCAAGAGCATTACACCATGACAACCAACAGTCATTCTGATTGGATAAAAGCCAAGGTCCTTCAAAATGGAATTTATCAGTTTTGAAGGCACAAATATTCTTCAAGGCAAATAGGACATCATGATTAAAAAGTGAGATGCTATGATACAGCTTTAAATCTACTCTGGATCGGCTGTTCTCCAAAGAACCCGCAAGAGTCTGGTGACAACAACTGCACACACACTGCACACACAAGTCAAAATTAGGCTTTGGTGGAAAGCGTTTCGAGATGAAAACCATTGCTACGAAGAACTCATACCACATCTCAGCAAAATACTGACATTTCAGATACAAAACACTTCAAACAATGGGCCATAGCTATGAATTTCAATAAAAAGTCAAGATAACAAGCAGACAACATAGAACTAAGAAGGCATATCAAGTTAAGTGTCACAGGAACTGATCCTTGGTCCGCTGTTTCGCCTCATTTGCACTTGATAGAATGACCAGCAATCATGGAGTCATCTTTCACCACTGTGCAGATGTACAGTCCCAAAATAACATGTTACCAATATAACTGAATGCATCATCAATCTGACATGTATAGCCCAGAGCTGACATTGACAGTAAACTAGAAGCAAATGTCACCATGTTCACATACAACCTCTGATGTAGCTGTAAAACAGCTAAAGATTAAGCTCATTAAATACACAAACGAAGTAAATGCAGAAAGAAGATGTTTAATATAAATCTCAGTGCATACTGATATATCTGAAGTTCTAGTTTATTAGAAGATGAATAATCGACTGAATTGACATTCCAAAACAGCTCAGTTCTTCATTCATAGAGCATGCTGTGACTGAGGAACTTTGCCAGAATGACTCATGACAAGCAGAAGAGGTAACTAAAATATAATGAATATAGACTGCTTGTTTTATTTGTGTCGCAGCTCCAGACCAAATGTAGGCCTTCGTTTAAATCTCCGATCCGAAACACTTCCAGCACATAGGAACACAGCTGGTAAATTTAGAGCACGGTCGACTGATTTCAGAGCCAGAAAGCTTTCCATTTTGCAAAACAACCAGATGCAGCCCATTCCGAAGGGACATCACACAAAAGCTGCGATAAAAAAAGGTACACACATCCCTCTGACTGTGCATTATTGTGATTTGTCTCTTAGTGGATGTCCCAAAATTGTTCTAAGATAGTTTAAGTTTAACAAACTGCATTCAGAGGTGGTTGTGATAGAGATGTGAAAGGCAATGATTATGACATGGAGAACAATCATTCTATAATATTTCTATCATAATATTTCATGCAGTTCTACATGGATTCACAATAAATATCTAGCACTTTTTTTCTCCACATCTGACCTTGAGATGTACACTGTATCTGATAAATTGCTAATTTCTCTACAGAAAGTAGAGGGGAAAAAACAATAATTTACATATGTAAATATCTCCTTAGGCAAAAGCTCAAATGCCTTCCCTTTGTTATATTTGCACTTATAAAAAAGGGCAAAAGGGAAATTTTCTGTGTAATTTGAATATAAAAAGGCCTGGTGACCAAGAAAAAAGAACCAGTGTTTACACCACCTTTTAAGTCTGTGTTCTGGCTGGGCCACTCCTTTGATATCTTCACCGCATTTTGTGTGGAAGGATACTTTTTTTGCATAGCCATCATAGAATAACTATATCTTGTTGTATTTGAAAAAAGCATGTATGACTAAATTGGATACGATCAGTTTCATCAGTGTTTGATTCATCCCCATACTGATTAAATGTAGTTTTTCCATCAGATGAATGGGCTGACTTGTTTGAAATTGAAGTTGATATGATCGCCACTATCCCTGCGAATGATTTGTTATCATGATGAATCTGCAAATTAACAAACAGATTAACAACCAACACGTAAATGTCATGATATTCATGCAATAAAAAAATAGATGCTACCAAGCTGTTTATGATCCTCCATGCAGTTGTTGAAAGAAGTAAAAGCAGAAATGACACAGAGAAGCAAGAGCCATGCTCAGAATAACCGTTCACGTTCTTCAACATTCAATTTCATATTCAGGACAGTTTAGGTTTAGAAGAACCTTTTTTATGGAATACCTGATGTGGCCCAGCCTGACTCAGACTCGGTCTCCTGTGGCCCCCAGCTAATCTGAGTTTGAGACCCCTGGTGTGGAGGTGCATGCTGACTGAAGCCAACATGAACCAAACCAACCCACTAACTTGTAAATCCAAGGCCACTTTACTTTTTAAATGTATTTTAATTGAACATTTGCCCGTTATTAGCATGCTAGTTATTTGGTCATGCTGGCACTATAAAGTAATCTTTCAATGACCCTTGGCAAAAATGAAAATTGTTAGGGTATATAATTTGATATAGAGAATAATTAAAGTGCCCTCTTGACACAATGAAAGAAAACCGCGAAATTAAATTATAGTGTTGCATCAGGGCTTTAAAAGCTGGTACCTATTAGCTGTAGCAGGGAGGCTGAGTGGAACGCTTCAGATCAGATTTAGGAAACTTTTGCATTTGAGAATTTCCAGTTTTTGTGCCAAGCGGGGGGAAAAAAAAATTCTCTCTCAAGCATGACAAAGGGGATGTTATCATGGTTTAGTGTCCCATTCCAGTCCTGTTACACAGCGGTGCGAGGTGAATCTATCAGCCCTCTGCCAATCACGCATCCCAGATGAAAGTAAAATGGATTTTTTTTGTACATGTAGCCCATTTGGAGGGTCTGTTCTCCCTGGTGACGTCCCGAACATTGCCTGTTCCCTTTCAAGCAGCTCGGGGAGATGAAGGCCCTGGAGACGAGCTCTTGTTACTCAGCAGCAGAATGCTGAAGGAAGGCTCTTGGGGAACAACAACCTTTTAGCACCAGGGTATATGTATGCATATTTCTACATTTACTGATAAGTGCACTTTAAAAAAAAAATCATCCTCATCTCCTGAAAAATAAGTTATCAGTTAAAATATGGAACAATTGATGACATATAAAAACATATATTTCTGTAACATATCATAGAACATTTTAATCACATGCAGTTGGCAACATTTAATGTAATACAATAATTGCAAGGATATCTAAGAAGATAACTTGTTAAGACACATTCCTCATTGTCACTGTCCTGATTCATATTTCTCCCACCGCTGTCTTGCTACCGCCCTGCAGGTCTGCAGAAACAAGTAAACACCGCACAGTCACTTTGCACTGAGTCACTCTGACAGGACACATCCATTTCTCTGAAACGCTCTCTCTGTGCTTCTGGAAGATAAGAGGCTCTCCATGTTTTGTCCAGCCACAGAAACAATAACCAGAGCAGAGTTGTAGCTACACAAACCGGGCTTAAGAATCCAGGGACGCTGCAGGGAAAGAGAGTTGAGGTAGAAGCGGGGACGGCAGAACTGTTGAGAAAGAGGGGAGAAAAGAGAACGTGGAGAACGTGGAGCAGCGCATTTATTAATACGTTGGTAAATATGCTTGTTTCATTGTTTCATTGTTGCAAATTAGAGCTTCTACATGAAATGCTCATAGCTGCTCGGTTTCACTTGTACACACACACACACACACACTGACATACTCCATCCCAATTTTATCATACACAAATGAGCACACACAGCGCTCTAATTAACACTAATTAATAACCACCTCAGAAATATTTTATTAGGCAAAGCAGACCCTTACACTAATACTGTCACTGCAGGAACGTCTTTTCACTTCCTTCACAGCCCAAGGATGGAGAGTAAACAGATTTCCTTTGCATTAAAGAGGAGCATTAATGAATACCGCAATAAAACTTTATCTTACAGGCTTTTTCTTATCACATTTGGAAGACCTTTTTGTTACATCAGTATAGTTAAAACCGTTAAATATTTATTTCGTCTTTATTTGACAGATAGCAGTTTACCCTCGCAATGAAAGACTTTACGCATGCACAAAATGTTCCAGAAACTCCTGCCAATTTTCTTTCTAAAGAAGTGAGTTTTTAAACCACGCTTAGACCTTTCTGCCAAGTTCCTGGTGGTGCATTGCTTAGATTCTCACCATGCACTCATGTCCTCAGAATGGCAAATGTCTGTGTGTGTTTTATGCTGCTAGGACTGGTGGGCATTGAAAGGGCCAGTTGGGCACATTCTCGGTACATTGATCATTTTTTACATGTTAGTTTTTTTCAGCATGGAAATAGCAAAAAGAACTTTGATACAACAATAAATGTTATCTGTCTTTTCTCCCAAAATAAAGCCCTATGTGGCTTGCTTTCCAAGGTCCTGTGAAAGTAAAAGGCTATTTTGTTTTACCTTCAATGTGACAAAAATTCCCAGATAAATGGACGTAATCAAGCTATTTTTGTTCAGCGTCTAGGATGGTACTCCTGAATTAAGAAGGCAAACGATGCATCGAAACTTATTTGGGGATACATTACATAGAGAAGCAGTGTAAGCAGTCTGGGATTATTTATTGAAACCTCCTGAACATTTTCCAGGTCTTGGAGATGGTAGAGTGTGCGGCTGTGTGCCAGTAGAACAAGCATCTCTAGGGAATGTTCCTCTGTTGGCCTCTGAAACAGTACTTAATCTTGGTCTGTCGTTATGCAAAAAACAATTACTGCACCTTTTACAGATATTCAATGGAGGACGGTAGGTCCTTAAGTCATGGATTGCAGAGGTAGAATGTCTTTAATGCACCCAATCGTAGGTAATTATTCCTTGGCTGCTTGATCTGCAGGTTATGTGCAAAAAGTCCTGCATGTATTGAAACAGAGATGCAGCAACAGACAAAGGATCACTGCATCGCTGCAGCGCTGTTGGCCACCCCACTTCTCATTGAGCTAGTCTTCACTTCCTAATCTCCCATTTGAAGACCAAATGCGTCACAGAGGCTGTCTGAATAAAAAAAAATCCAGAGTGGCATCTGTAGAATATGGACCAAGGATGCAACGGGCAGAACATTGACCAGCAAACCTATAAAAAAAAGTGGTTTCCAAAAACAGAATTCCCATTTAACAGAATTTAAGGAATGCAGCCCTAGAATAGTTTGCAGTCTTTCTCTAGTGTATTTATTACTGCCTGTGCGCCATGTCCCCTCTTGCGTTGTTAACTTCAATCCAGTTCTATGTATATCACCTCTGATTAAGATTGTTAAACCTCTTTACTTTCCTTTTGGGTTTTTATGATGAACTCTGAACTTGTGCTAAATGTGTGAAAAACCCTCCTGTGCTTTTAAACATTATGGTATTACAGGACACAGCACAGTATGCTTACAATTAATTACTTTATGAAGTTCATAATGTTTCATGAGGATTTCAGAATTATTCATTCCTATAGGAATTCTCCTCCTTACTACCTGGCCCTTACAGATCATTTGCCGATTACATCTGCTAGAACTCAAATTTACTACCACAATACTACCTCATAATGCATAACTGGACTACAATACATGCCATAATTTTGCCATATTGCCATGAGATTTCTTTTTTTTTGTTTTCTTCATGTGCATAGCTATACCAGTACAACACACTGTAAAATGCATCAAATTCAATTCCTGTCTGTATCTCACTCAGCAAGCCAGGGTAATCCAGTGCAGAGCAGAGGAGAATGGGTTTCTGAGCATTGGTTCCTCTCAAGGTTTTTTCAAGGAGTTTTTCCTTGCCACGGTCGCCTTTGGTTTGATCACTTGTGGCCTTGTGCACTGTTCTAATGTAAGACGCTTTGTGCTGATGTTCTTGTAAAAAGCACTGTTCAAATAAAAATGGATTTGATTGATCTAACTTCAACAGTAAGGACAGCTTTCATTATTTTTTACTAATTAAGACACATTTGCATGTGGTTATTTTCTGAATTGAACAGGAGTCAATAATCTGAAGATTCTGAATGTGAAGTCAGAGTGAACAGTGCTCTAAGGAAATCAGGTTTACGACTGCCTCGCGTATCTACGCCACATCTAATTTACAGCAAATGATGTGAACCATAAACACAACGTCTGCACCACATCAGTTGGCAGTGCGCTGCGCCGCCTCCAAAGATTTGCGACAGGCTGACAGCAAGAACATAACATCAGCGGGTGGGAAAAACTGAATTCGTTGTTCTGTTCAGAATCAAATCAAAATCTACCAGAATCCCAGTCTGAATTCCAGGCCAAAATTATGAGGGGATCAAATATTTTTATTATAAGTATCATAAAGTAATAATGTAAACAGTTTATTTATTAAAACATGTTTTATCATTTTAATCAATGAGTTTTTCAAGGTCAAACTTGTTACTACATTTTTCATCAAAGGGTTATCTGTATAGTATATTTCCAACATACTATACACAAATATGCTGCAATCAAAATAAAAAACAGTCAGAATGAATGTGTTCATGTCTGGGATCCATTTTAATGTGAAATGTGTTCAAATAAATGAACAGAGCTGCGTTTTTTTTTTTTTGCTTGAGAAATTCCCTAAATACAGATGGAGTGTTTATTTTATTGCTTATTCAGATGAGTTGTTGCATGTTAAAAATATAAAGTTGCTAGACTGAAATATTAAAAAATAATTAGCTGTCACGTCTCGGAGTACAGTGGTGAGGAAGCTGCAGAAGCCGAACAACGTGGTTCAAAAAAGGGATTCATTGAGGATAACAAGCAAGCACGAGGGTCAGAAAACAGAAAATGAGAATTAACTAAAACAAACCCGAAGGTGTGAAGAGAAATGAACAAACTCAGGGAAGTCACGGCTGTCAACGTCAACGTAACCGCGCCCTCCTGCGGCCGTTCTTCTGTTCTTAACAGGGCCTAATCGTCCCCACTCAACGAGCTTCATCTGAGAATGATTAGGTCCTGCTAATCCGCCGTGTGCATGGCCATCGTGTGAGTTCACAGTACACCCCCCCTCAAGGGCGCCGCCCCAGGGTGACCAGACTGCATCGCCGGCGCAGGGAGGATGGCGGCGGCAACCACAGGGCTCCGGCACTGCTGTTGCTGGTGGTCCTCCCAGTAACTGGAGGACCCGGACCCTCTGGCTGCTGTTCGTCAAACAGGGCCGAAACTTCTGGGCACGTGCAGGCCCTGTCTCTGCCCGTCCCCTTTGACGCTGGTTGCATCCCTCCCTGCCACCCCCAGGCAGGTGGTCCCGGACCACCCGGAGACCACTGACCATACCGCAGGAGCCGCCGGAGCACGTGCGCGCCTCTGCTGGTGTCTCCAGCCGTCCTCCCTGCGTCGTGCAGGTAGGCTGTCCCGGACCGCTCGGGGACTGAAAATCCCCAGTCAGGCGCGGCACAGCCCCTGCACGCCACTATTGTCGGTGTGGAGGCTTCGCCGGGGCTCTTGCCAAATAGCAGGTTTCTCTTCGGAAATGGTCCAAATGCAGGTGCTTTCCAGTATTGTGCAGGAGAAACGAAGAGCAACGTGAAATCAATTCTTTCTCAACAAGTGCTGTTGATTCATTGATGCCAGAAATGCCAACCATTTTACTTCAGCCCTCCCTGGCCTTTACAGTCTCTTCAACTTTTGCAAAACTGCAAATAATACATTTTGATTGTCAAAGACGAAACGTGTTAAGGTTATCCTTCACCCAAGCCTTTCTAAGGTCCTAGCACAGTTTTTTTGCTCTAAGAGCTATATGTAGATTTACAAAATGTAGATTTACAAAAAAAAAAAAGAAACATAACTAAAACATAATTACTTACCTGAGTAATTAACCATGCATCAGCTAACCTCAGATAATCACTTCCAATCCCTTCCGAGGATGAATAGAGAGGGTTGAGACCTTTAATAGCTGACCTTGAGAGGTATGTGGAGCACACAGCAGAGCTTGTTTGAAGTTGGGAGGAGAAATTATTTAATAGCGCTGGAGGATTCATCTTAAACTCACGTTTAAGAGTCACGTTGAAGTTTAAAAGCCTGTGGAGAAATCGCAGTTACTACGCTTAAGCTGTTCACTCTAGGAATATTTGCATTGTCTGAATGTTCTCCTTCTGTTCTTCATTCCTCTGATGGAATGTGTGTTCACATTGCAGAATTTCAGGGGGTAATTCTGTGTGTTTGTGTATATGTGTGTGAGTGTGTGTTAATGAAAAAAACTCAGCCCATGTCATGACTATCCCCCCCTTACTCCATTACAAACCAATTACCCACTCTTGCAGAGAACTTGAAGCTAAGCAGAACATGGACTGGAGGAGACCAAACACATTCACACACTTTCCTTCATAATCATGAACAACAAAGCACTAATTTCATGGCTCCGGGTGAAATGGGGGAACAAGTTAGCCTTCATTTGGATCTGAAACATGGTGCTGGGAAGAACCGGATGAAGGTGGGAAAGGGGAAACAAACTGATCTGGGAAGCAGGAAGAGAGCTTGAGTTAGGATGTGTTGCTAAAGATGAATATTAGATTAATTATTGTGTGAAGAAAAAAAAACACTGAACACACAGATACACAAAATGCATGGGTTTACTTAGCACTCCTCATTCCAGCATATAAAGGTTATTATTCACCATTATAGAGGTAACGTATTCAGTATTACCAATATCTGGCTTCATACAGATCAGAAACAGAATAGATTCTGGCATCTGGTGTTTTTTTAATTTGCACATCGCACTCACAAATCTTTATGAGGGCAACCAAAGCACTTAATTGCTTTGCTGCTGTGAATGATATGTTTGTTCTTGTATTACTTCTGGGTGGAAAAGTTGTCATTTGCTTGTCATAGAGATGTCAATCACTTTTACATCTGCAGCAAATGTATAATAAAAACATGTATATACATTTATTCAAATTAGTACGGAATCGTGGAGTACACTGTGCATAACGAAATTATTATATATATAACCAGGCAAATAAAACATTAAAAGATCACAAAGACACGCACACACACACACACACACACACACACACACACACACACACACACACACACAAGGATTCACAGCTGCAGTTTGCTAAGTGTGTGTATTTTTATCCTGGTCAGATCCTTTCATTAGCCTTTGATCAACAGTCACTTGCCAGATCCGATCAGTCAGTTAATGTACACATTTACAGAGCCAGACGAGACCAGCGCCACATTACCCATCACCCTTCTAGAAATGATGTGCCGCCAAGGCCAGGTGTGAGTGTTTATGTGTGCCCCTTTTAGCGTCTGACCCCTCTGGGATATTATGGATTATCTAAGTTAGATGCCATGCATTAATATATCACATCGCTGGACTGTCATAATCCACATTTAATGCACCACCCAAGAAGTTATGTGTTGCGCTGCCTGGCCCACCGCTGCAATAAATATTGATAAGTTTTTTATTACATCAGTTTCACGTGCTAATTGCTGTGGAATTGATAGGACTGGGATGGCCCGGTGTCTTGTGACCTGTGGCCTTGGCAGTGGTTCAGCGGTGTCTTCATTCCTCTCGGAGGAGACAAAGTGAGGCTGGCAGCCTTTGTACGGCAGCTGCTCTCCTGCCGAATGCCTGCCAGAGCAATTTTTGTTCTTCTTCAACACACTTCCTCTTAGGAGAAGGAAATAAAGTGCCAATCCAGCCATGCGTTGTTCATTAAAGCTCTAGCACCTGGCCAGCAGTTTGATTTTACCATCTACTTCTCCATCTCCTGCATGCCTGGTTAAACAGACATTATCTCTCTCAGATTAATTTACTCCATTACATTGTTTTCATTGGCAGAATTGCACTGTGATGACCAGGCGAGACAGGAGGAAGTGGCCTGATGCTGACCTTAAACATCTGATCCTGTGTTAATTTACCTGAACCACATCAAGCCAGGCTGCTTTGAACAGCACATTTTAACATACAATAGAAAATAGTTCAATAAAGTAAAGAAATTTATAGCGCTGTTTCTAACAAACTGACATATTTTATACTTGGTTTTGTAATAGAACAACAATGAGGTCTTGGGTGTCATGATCGACCATAGCAGGCCCCTTCCAGGCCCTAATTCTGTGATTGCCACATTTGGTTTATTGTTTCTTTTATATTAAGATTTTACCATAAGGTTACTTTTAACATACTTTTATCAGCAATGTGACATTAAAATATAACCTGCTTATAAAAATATACCTTGAATAGTTTCCAAAATTGAGTTTCTTGTGCCGCGCTACTGGAAAACTGGATAAGTCAACTTTACATTTACATTCAAGGCATTTGGCAGACTCCCTTATCCAGAGCGACTTACAACGTTCTTCAATGTTATAATCAATGAAGTGATCAATTCTGGTTCACTAGGACCCCCAACTATGAATACAATCTTTTTATTCACTGTCTCAAACCTTGTTTGTGGGTCAAAGGTCAATTTAACAGAACAAGCCTACTTTGATAACAGGATATCAAAGCATCACTCATTTTCAATTTAACTCCATATACTGGAGTAATTCAAATCTGCTACCCATGATTCAGTCCCATCGGGTCTGTATGAGGGTCATGTAATCTTGAGTGGTGGGCTGGTTAGTTGACCTCTGTGCTCATGTGTTTTTCTTCCTACAGTCCAATGGCATGGTAAACTGCTTTTACAAAGGAAACTGGGATTGGATTTTGCGTGAATCTGACTTGGACAGGTGGTATAAAATAAATTAAAGAAAATGTGTGATGGTTAATGTGTGATGCTGCAAAAAAAATCATTCATTCAACACCACTACAGTTCTAGTTGCTGTAAGAATAAGGTGACTGAAAGGAAAGAAACATCACTCTGATCATTTTGCATATCAAGGACAGGAAAGTGTTTTCATGTGAGTTTATGTGTGTGAGTGTGTGTGTACACAGACAATCTGTTCTCCTGTAGATAAAAATGTTTACATTTTGTGTTTTATTATAAATTGTACACAGTCATTTTAAATGGCCTCCTAGATTCTAAATTAGGGAATTTATAACAATAAAAAGGGAGGGGAGAATGTCTGTAAAGGACTTCTGGGATGGGCTGGTCTTGAGGCGCACCGACAGACAGTTTCATCTGGGATTGACAAGGAGCTGTCAACCAAATCAGAGGTAAGAGGACCTCTTGAACAGAAATCCCCAAAAGCACCAGCAATAGGACATACACTGATAAGATTCTGCTGTTACTTACTCTATGGTGACCATATTGAGTTCCTAAGCCCACAGTTCAGCAGTTTGCTAAGACTAGTACATGTGAAACTGTTTTGCATGGATCTGTGGGTATTATGTAGACTGTACAATGGTGTGTATGAAGGTGTGTAGACTGTACAGATATGACAGCTATTGAACTATAGTGTAGTGTAGTATTATGTAGTAACTGTCATTGCCAGCGTGCATAACGAGAACAAAATACAAAAAAATTTGCATTACCAGTCAAATGTTTGGACTCACCTGCTCATTTATCTGGCTTGCATATTTAACATTGTAGAACAAAACTGAAGATACAGACTATGCAATAAAACATGTGAGGCTATGTAAAAAAAAACAAGAAAAAAAAAAAAGCAAACAAGGAAAAAAGAAGAATATTTGATTCTCTCCACAGCAGGGAGCTTTATCTGTGATGGCAGCATTTTACACTCTTGGATTCTCTCCACATCCTTAGGTTAGACAACGGTGATGGTTTCCAACAGTCCTGAAGGCTTAAGACTTTCTTATCATTTACAGCCAAATATTGTATATCATCACCATCAATTCATGACCGTCTGATCTTTTGCCGGGAAAACACCCAAATCATACACTGTACGCCAGACATTACATTTTTCAACTCCTCCTTTTTTAATAGTGCGCCCTCAAGTAATCCAGGATCTTCTTGATTAGCCATTGTTTTCCTCCACAGTTCTTCACTATACAAGAACACTGTCACAAAAGGATTTTAAACATGGTTAATGTGTCATGTTCTGGGTTTTAAACGGGTCACTTCTCATTCTGGAAAGCAACGTTCCTGTCAGGATCCAGTCCGAAATGGGGGTTACTCCGGTCCGGGTCAGGATCAGGATCCGGACCGGAGTTTCATTGTTGTCCTGTGTAATGTTCCCTAATCGTTTTCACCTGTGTTAATTGTATAAAGCTGCCCTGTTCGTTTCTGTCCGCTGTCAGGTCTTTGAAGTTATGTTCCGTGTTCACCAGTGTCTTCGTCTCGGATGTCTCCCCTGTCCTGTGATTCACCAATTAAACCCCTGTTCCGTGATGTCAGGTGAAAGCGTCCTTCATTCCTTGTCATTCCTCGTCACTCTTCGTCCTCCTCTACGTTCACCCGCCGCGTCATGCCCGCATGGACGTGACAGAAAGACCTGACCCACATTTGGACGCCACCTGACGCAGCCCCGCTGATCGGAGGAGCCGCGACTCGCCGGGAGGACGCCGCCAGTTTCCTTGTCCCTGGCCTTCCATGGCTTCATTCAGCAGGGTCCCGACCCCTGCCACTCAGTCCCGTGTCTGGCGGCGTTGAAGGTGAGGAGCGGCCATTCAGCGGGGCGAGCCGGAGACTGACAGGGAGCGGCGGACGCATGCGGACGAGGTGCCGGTACCACACTGGCCCGAAGCCGTCTGCGCTGGACACCCGCCGCTCGTCCATCTGAAATACTGGACCATTCATTCATTCAGTCATTTATCACTCCTCCCTGTTCATCTTCTTTTCTCTCCTGGAATCGATTCCGTTCGATTCCTCCTGTCCACTCGAACCATTCAGACTGTGTATGGACTTTTCCTCCCTCCTTCATGGACTGCTCCATCTGGCCCGCCAGGTGTCGTGCCATAAAAGGGGGGATTCTGTCAGGATCCAGTCCGAAATGGGGGTTACTCCGGTCCGGGTCAGGATCAGGATCCGGACCGGAGTTTCATTGTTGTCCTGTGTAATGTTCCCTAATCGTTTTCACCTGTGTTAATTGTATAAAGCTGCCCTGTTCGTTTCTGTCCGCTGTCAGGTCTTTGAAGTTATGTTCCGTGTTCACCAGTGTCTTCGTCTCGGATGTCTCCCCTGTCCTGTGATTCACCAATTAAACCCCTGTTCCGTGATGTCAGGTGAAAGCGTCCTTCATTCCTTGTCATTCCTCGTCACTCTTCGTCCTCCTCTACGTTCACCCGCCGCGTCATGCCCGCATGGACGTGACAGTTCCCTCATGTGTTGTTGAAAGAGTGCAGAGGGCATAAGCGTGCTCATCAATTTGGATTCCCTCTCCAAATTTTTACAACATCTCCCCATGGCACAATAATGTTGGTTTGTTGATTTACTTAATAGATGGTAATAGCTGGTAGTAACCATTCATCTCTGAGGATATTCACACGATTGAAGCAAGACCCTGAAAATGATGCCAGTGTTTGTGCGAGTGTGTGTAAATGTGTTTACATTAAACATTTCAGCATGCAGCCCATCCTCAGCTCTTCCTCCTCTGCCATGTTGTTGCTCTGCGAGGCGTGTGAGGTTAGCCGACGAGGGTCACATTTCATATTAAAATTCACATTTCCTATTAACATTCAAGCAGGAGAACAGGTGACCTTGCAGTCTTGTTGTGTCACTTTTGTATAATTTCATGGTGGCTGTGCTTCACTGGCTGAGCTACGGCACTTTTATTAATATGTTATTCCGTTGTCATACGATGGCTGCTGTTTGGACATTTTTACTGCTTCTGGGCACAAATAGTTCTGAACTTGCTAATGAGACACCCCTGCAGGACAAACACATGCATGTTCTTTCTTCATTTGGAAAATTGCACTTCTGCTTCCTGCCCACTGAGAGCTGGTCTTGGTCTTCTCTCCTGTATCGATGCTGACATAGCCGCATTCTGAATAAATGGGAAGACACACATATTTTGTCACAATCTTATTATCTCCAGCCTGCATCTCAGGGATAATAACCACAGGTTTTGGTGAGTGTGTTCGGAACAATTATGCCCAAGTCGGCATGTTTGCGTGTTACCATGGAAACTGCTGAAGAAATGTTGATTTCTTATTTGTCTCACCGTCAGAGAGTATTCCTATAGGGTATATTTATTCATTCATTTTGGTGGATATTTTTTTCCTCCAATATTTAAAATTTTAAGTGTCTCGGACATCAATTAAACAGTCAGTCAAGTTTTTTTCACATTTGATTTTCACTAAACCACTCTTCCCCCTTACAAAGAGACACACATAATGTCACTTTGTGTACATAGTTTCAAAACCATGTTTTTTGCCATTTAAATGTATTTACAACCAAAGATTATCTGAAGATTTTCTGACCAAAAGAGAAAAGAACTGGGGTTGTTTCAGTAGTTAAAAAATATTAGTTTGCTCTTTTAAACTAAGCTGTCTTATTGATGCTTATGAGTAATTTTTTTATTTACTATAATGCTACTGACAGCAGGTCTGTTTGGATTATTCACATTACAGCAATGCTAAAATATTATGTGTGACAGATTTTTTTTTTTTTCAAATTGAGACAGTGTTTTTTTAACTGTAGTATGAATTGAAGGCTAAATGTGTGAAAGTTTATGATTCAAAGTTTATGTTCATTTTTAATTATTTGAATGCTGGCTGCATTGCATTTGTATAAGGACGGCATTGGTTCTAACACAATTTTGGGTGCTGAATTAATCATAGTGAAGAATCTTTGCCATCTACATTGGTGGTTAGAGGTGGATTTTTATTACTGATCATTAAACTATACAAATTGACATTGAAAATACATCCTTTTTATTTGGAGGATGCAAGTCAATCAAAAGGGTAACAATACTGTGGAATACAATAAAAAGTAGTAAATTATTTTTATTATTAGTCAAAGTCAACTTTATTGTCAATTCTGCCATATGTACAGGACATACAGAGAATTGAGTTTGCGTTACTCTCAGATCCATGGTGCATACAAGTAACATTAAAATACAAACAGTAACATTAACATATTCAACAATAACATTAAATACAAAGGTATAAAAATAAGCATAATATATCAAATTTAAAAACACAACATACAAGTAAGGGCACATGGTGGAGAGTGCAAACCACGTAAACAAGGTAAAGTGTAAAAGTGTCAGAGCAGTCTTGTAACTGACTATGAGTAGTGTGAGGTTGTTGGCAGACCAATGCTGCACAGAGTGACTGGTGCAGGTCAGTTTGTGTGTGTGTGTGTGTGTGTGTGTGTGTGTGTGTGTGTGTGTGTGTGTGTGTGTGTGTGTTAGAATTCAAAAAGTTTGAGAGAGAGAGAGAGAGTTTGAGGGAGAGAGTTAAGCTTCCTGACAGCCTGATGGGTGAAGCTGTCCTTCAGTCTGCTGGTCCTGGCCTGGAGACTCTGAAGTCTCCTCCCTGATGGCAGCAGGCTGAAGAAGGTTTGCATTGGGTGGGTGGGATCGGCTGTTATTATTTATGTTATTAATGTTATTTGCATTTAATTTGCAAAGAAAAGTATTATTTATGAAATACAATGCTACTTATGTATGTAAGTATAGACATGAACTTAAACCATACTTGGATGAAGTTGCTCTGCCAGGAATTGATGCGCATAATATTACATAAGCAAAAAATACCACCTCAGCAGAAAATGCAAGAGACTGTCCCTATCCATCTTGCTGTAGTTGCATATTGCATGGACCGGAGGAATAATAAATATAAATACACATGCACAGATCCTGTGTCATGGCGAGGAGACTGATTCAGCTTTTTGTCAGCAAATAGTACGTGTTTCATCCACAATTGACTACATTGATCGAGAACTCTTCAGTAATGAGCAGAATGGGGTGTTTTTTTTTGTGGTCATGTTGCCCTTTAAGGCTGACAAAAGAACTGGTCACCATCTGATTTCATTGTATGTGTTTGCTGCATGATCAATCCTTTATGTTGACAAAAAAGTAAACCCAACATACCTTTCGGCAAGAAAAGTAATATTAGAAAAGTTGAGATGACTTGTCCCATTTAGCAAAATTGGACCAAAAATGCATTACAGCAATTTGTTAATTAATACGCTAAAATCAAATGCGTTTGTACTGGACCATTAGGTGAAGGATGTCATTCACCACAGTAAAACAGTCTTTCCCATCTGTATTCTAAGGAAATAAACGTCTTCCTCCTTCACAAATGGAGGCGTCTTTGGAGCTGCTTTGAGTAACAAAGCCCAAACCTTAATTTGCTTTAAGAAGCTGTCAGTGCCTTTAATCCCACCTCACAGGTCTATTAACAGGATCAATTGAGCATGTGCACATGCAAGGGCCCGAAAGAGTGTCTAGTGGTAGTGGTCTAGTGACCTGCCTATGGAGCAAGACACTGAGCTCCAAGGGGACTGTCCATGTAAGTACTGATTGTAAGTTGCTTTGGAAAATGGAACTGTAGAAAACGAGAGCACAAAATCATATGCTTCCCACTGTTCCTGTTTCACTCCCTGTGCCCATTAGCTATCATAAATAGCTATGACAACGCAACTACCATAGCCGACTCTTCCACAGAGGTAATTTAACCGATCTAAAGCTGGTGGGTGGGTGGAATATTCAGTAGCCATATGTGGTTTGCATACAGAACGGTACTTTTCCCTGTGACTAGATTAGACCAGGCAACCAAACCGTGGAACATGAAACTGTCCTCCAAGACACACAGAAAATATTGAGCTCTGTTTTCAAGCTAGAACCAACTATTATTTTGTCTGTTTATTTAGGTAAATCCAGAGGTATGGCAGTGAACATGTAGCTGTGCCTAGCTAAAAGGATCCAAAGGGTCCAAACGATTTGGATTTGAACCTGTGACTTTCATCTGGTCATCTGGTTCACTAGGATTCCACCACCCATTATAAAGCAAAAATTAAGGAATAATCCTTCTGTATGTGGTGAGGGTGAAATTCCCATTTTCAACTTGGATCCCCAACTGAAAATGACAGCTTTATTTAGATCTCAAATAAGAATGCATGTTACAAAGCATTGGACTTGCACAAGGACTAGTCATGATTATTCTCAGCCAAGGTTAAAAAGGCGGATTATAATATCCAGTTAATTCAGAACTGCACTGTGTAAGGTGAAGTGTGGTGTGTTTAAGGATAAATCGAAATACTGGCCTCGGAAAAAGAAAACGAGAGCTGACTCTAATATTTTTTTATTCTCTTCACAATCGCTTTGCCCTTTTACATTTTAGCTTTACAGGCCTGTTTGCTCATCTTGGTTTTCAGTGGAGTTACAGCCCCAGAAGCAGATTGGCTCTGACAGATGACCACGGGCGTCTCTGGCTCATCCACGGGTTTGCTGGTGAGCATTTAACAAACCGGTACATGAGTAATGTACACTTAACCTACAACACTTCTGCTATAGGCTATTGGGACTATAGTTTAATAAATATGAATAATAGCATTTGTAATTAGGCAAGACTAATCTTTTGTCTTTAATAATCAAATATTAAATCTTTATGAAATGTTTTAATGTACACACACATCCAATTTACAAGAATAAAAAGTTATTTAAATGAGATTTTTTAGAACTTTCTACCATGACTTGAGTGTAAGACTGTTCTTTTCTCGTGTCCTTTTTGGTGTAAGAGGTTACTGCACAGGATGTGCGCTACAAAAGATTCCTGAGGCAACAGCACCACACTCTGTTTCACACACGTAACTACAACTGTCATTCACATACTGGTTCAGCCTGAGAGCACCCATTCTCACCCCAATACAAAAAAATTAGGTTGGGTGGGAGGTGGGGCTTTATCTCAGGGGGTCTTTACAATGGCACCAACTGTACTTTACTCAATAGCTGGATTGTTTTTTGTAATAGCTAGCACTATGTATATGATGTTATCAACATAACCTTTATATATATATATATATATATATATATATATATATATATATATACACACACACACACACACACACACACACACACACACACACACATATATATAAAGGTTATGTTGATAACATCATTTTACAAATTCACTACATCTCAGTGATCAGAAATTATTTTTTTTATTGTTAAGCACAGAATATTTTTTTTAAATATGAAAAAAATATACTTTATAATAATAAAAAATAATAATATGTTGATAATAAGTTTTTGATGTACATATAATGTACAGAACAGGAGTAGAATAAGTTTGCACATTTGTTCAAACCAGTACAAAAAAAAGTCAGATTGTGTTCAGTGTGTAGAAGAGAGATTAGAGGAATATTGAAAACCACAGATAAAACATCAAGGCTTAAGGTCCACAAACGTCATTGTAACTTCTGTCTGTCTGAAGGAAACATCACATCATTCAAAACCAGCAAAGGGTAAAATTAAAAATGTTCCGTAATGTGGCTATTATGACTTCAAGATGAAATTGCCTATTAATTCTGAAACTTTTTCTTTAGTTTTTCCCACAGTAGTAATGTTTTTACACTTGATTGATCAAGACGAGATGAATACAATTTCTACGTCTACACAACAGCCCAAAATTTGAGCTAAATTTTTTTTATAATAAATAAATTAAAGCAGTACTGCTATTTCAAAATTTAAATCCAAAAAAACATTAAAAAACATTAGAAAACAACTGCAGTTGACTGGTCCTGAAGTGCAATGTAACAGTGGAATTTTAAAGGATCTGGACATTGCTGCGCAAATTTAATAAAAATAAAGACAGCAATCAAAAATCAAAGACAGCAATTTTTGGAAAAAACTTTTCAAGGACTTTTCAATGCATTATTTCTGCCTAAATAATGCATTCAAGAATTTCTAACAATGTGGAATTCAGATTTTTGTAAAAAAAAAAAAAAAAAAAAAAAAACTTAAGTTAAATAAACTCAAACAATAAAAAAAAAAATATTTCAAAATAATATAAATAAATGAAAGGTGTTTGTGATGTTAAATTAACGGTGGTCAAATGTACTTTACAACTGCTATCCGTTGCTCTCATCTAATCATTCTAACATGACTTATATGACAGACTAACAAGGTTTATACGACAATATATCATACTTATTCTGTGGGTGTGGGTGAGTTATTTTAGGCATTGTCTGATTACCCTGTTAATCCCTCTCTCTCACTCTCTCTACGGCAACACATACGGCACATGTGCTTTTTTCCTTCTGCATTCTCTTTTCTTATGTTGTACACCATGCTTGTTCTGAATCTGAATTCAGACTTTGATACAAAAACCAGACAAAACTGTTTACATGGATGTGGATGTTGCGACACAAATTTCATAAAAATAATCGGCCATAGACTTTATCACAGCAGGTTCACGTCACCCTGGATTGTAAATATGGCCCCACACAGAACTACTGATTACTTTCTAGAAACAAAAAATTAGTAAAAACCTCTGAATTCCAGTATTATTTTTTCCCCAAAGGTTCTATGTTTGAGGATGAGGCAGTAAGATATGTGGTGAAAAGTACTCACACTGAAAGGGGCTGCACGATCTTCACCATTTTAACTCATTTAATGGGACCTGACAGGGCAGATGAAGCTGGAAATTCAGAATTCTGGTAATGACTTCTGCTGCCCAAATTAACATGACGCTGCAGTGGCCGACCTTGGTGGCATGTCAGCATGTCTCTGTGTGATGTTCAGAATTAATGGGGGTTAATGAAAAGACCAATGATCTGCTCCTGAAATGCATTATTTCATTTGTGACCAATATAAAAAAAAACATTTAAAAAAGAGGGTGAAGGACAAAGACAGAAAAGCATGAAAAGAAGAAAAGTGAATGAATTAAAAGGAGTAAAGGGGTTCACCACTAAAAGAGCCAGTGCGTGGGGCGGGGCGGGGCACAAGACTTGCGTGACAAACATGAAGAAAAACAAGGGGGCTCTTGGGCAGGCATCTATCCTCTGGGCATGCATTAATACTGCACTCTTTCATCTTTCATGTCGCTCCCGGTTAACTCGGCCTCTCTCTCCCTCCATCTATGTTTAATGACCCCTCCCAAAAAAGGAGAAAGAATCTTGTAAATTACCACTGAATGGAAGGAAAAGGCTTAGGCCCTACTAATCAATTTCAGATAAACGAGAGGACTGTACGCCAAGGAGCTTTTCAAAAGACGAAAGTGGAGAGAAAAGGACTCGCCCTTATGCCAGCTGACATGGTGGAATACAACGTCTCCCCGAATCAACTCGGCCATTAGTTTCCAGTGATGGATTCAGCCGTTGAAAGAGGGCTCCCCTTACACAAGACTATGCCCCCCAATATCCCAGTTGAAAAGAGACTCGGTTTCTGTCTGATGTATTTTGGTATTTATGGGCGACCCCACTCAAACCATCTGCAAAAGCCAAAGTGATTAACCTATTTTTCCCCAGACCAGTCTGTAAAAGACTGAAGAAAACGCATACTAATTTATATGAATGTACAATAATTTAAGCAAAATTTAATATAACCTAGATCATTTGTGTCTTTCTGGCTTATTTGGATCAAGCCTGAGTGCTGAAGAGCTTGAAAAGACATGCAGATATTTTAGATGCCTCCTGGTATGGTTTTAAATGGAATTTTTAATGCTTTGACACGTGCAGTGGCTGTAAACAACCAGGGGAAAACTCCAGTTCAGAACAATAATTAAGCTTGTGACTGAGAGGAGATTACTGGGAGAATATACTGGCTGGATTTGTTTAGTGAAGCTTTACCGGGAATTAATTTTATTGCAGTAGCAATTGTTTGTGTCCCACTATACAGACAAATACATGCATGTGAAACTGAGACATTTTCAGTTCCCTTTAATTATGATTAATTTCAGCGATCAGCATTTTATGCAAGGATATTGCACTTTCAATCCTCTAAACCCAAGAACCGCTGAATTCCAAGAACCTTTCGGATTTAGCACAATGTGGCATTGAAGGAAAGTACAACTAGGAAGTAACATTGATCTAATTTCGTGTAAGCCTATTATTAAGTGTTTGTTTAATTCACAATACCAGCATCCTGGCATTGAGACATGCTACTGTACTTTCCTGAACTTTACTTTGAAGCGGAGTGTTTGCATTTCATAAAGCAGGCATATTGTGAAGAGAGTTCATTTCCATAATGAAAATCAGTTCATATGTTTCAGTCAAAACATTAAAGAGGAACCAACATACGTTCACAATAGGAACACACAATGGCCAGATATACAACATGATATCTCAACTCAGCAGTTCCACATTCCACATTAAAAGCCACATGCCTTAATGTAAAACATGAAGGTGGAACTTTAGACAATCTGATTGTAACAAATAAATAACATACATTTCCAAAATTCAGCAGAATTGATACTTACCATCAACGACACCCATTACTCCCATGAAAAAGAAAGTCTCTGAGCTCAGAATGAACTTTATTTGCCCATCCAAATCTGAGGTTGCTCTCCCAAGTAGCTGGGGTTGGGAGCTGATTTGAGCCATGCCCCCCCCCCAAAAAAAAACATTTTCACCTCTTTGTCCTCTAGTGACAAGTCAAACCCGACAGAGGTCAATGTGGCGTAAAAGGGTTAAACAACGGACATTCTAGTCTCAAAATCTCCAACAGATAATACACAAGAAACAGGCATCATGGGAATGGCTTTAAAAGATTATATATATATAGTAAAATATTATTACATGTATATATATATATTGCCTTCAATGAAGGCAAATAGTGTGGGAACACATTCCATATTATATAACCACAGCTAGACCTAGTACTTTAGCATGAACTGGAAAAGGCAAAAAATCATATATACATTGTTATGAAAGGTTGTTGTCATTATTTACATATATGTTTATGTTGTATTGTTTTGTGTTTTTATATACATATAAGGTTGTTGTTTTTATATAAATGTATATGTGAGGTTGTTGTGTTTATGTGAATGAATAAGAGGTTATTGTATTTATGTAAATTTATATGTTAGGCTGTTGTGTTTATGTAAATGTTTTTGTGAGGATGTTGGTTTTATGTAAATGGATATGTAAGGATGTTGATTTTATTTCAATGGATAGGTAATTATGTTGATTTTATTTCAATGGATATGTGAGGATGTTGATTTTATTTCAATGGATATGTGAGGTTGTTGTGTTTATGTAAATAGATATGTGGGGATGTTGATTTTATATAAATGGATATGTGAGGTTGTTGTGTTTATATAAATGGATATGTGAGAATGTTGTTTTTATATAAATGGATATGTGAGGTTGTTGTGTTTCTGTGAATGAATATGAGGTTGTTGTGTTTATGCAAATGGATATGTGAGGTTGTTGTTTATATATACATTTATATGTGATGTTGTGTTGATGTAAATGGTTGTGTGAGGATGTTGTTTTTATTTCACTGGCTATGTGAGGATGTTGATTTTATGTAAATGGTTTTGTAAGGATGTTGATTTTATTTTAATGGATATGTGAGGATGTTGTGTTTATGTAAATAAGTATGTGAGGATGTTGTTTTTATATAAATGTATATGTGAGATTGTTGTGTTTATGTACCTGGATAGTCCGGCTGTTGGTTTTCTTTACACTGGCTATATGAGGTTGTTGTGTTTCTGTACATGGTTTTGTGCGGCTGTTGCGTTTCTATCCCTGGCTCTGTGCGGTTTTGTGTTTCTTTCCATGGCTTTGTGCGGTCTTTGTGTTTCTTCCCTGGCTCGCTGCGGATTGTTGTGTTTCTCTCCCTTGCTCTGTGCGGTTGTTTTTTCTCTCTCCCTGGCATCTGTGCGGCATGTTTTTTTACTTTCAACTGGACCATGTCCGCTTGTTGCGTTTATATAACGGATCTGGTGCAGTGGGTTGTTTATATATAAATAGATATCTACGACTTGTTTTTTCTATACAATGGCTCATGTGAGGATGTTTTTTTAGTGGATGTGTGAGGTTGTTTTTTATTTAAATTACTTTTTAAGTATATGAGTATAAAAGGTTGTCATTTGTCTATGGTGTAGAGTAAATCACATTGTTAGAGAAATTTATTGTCATCTTCCTTTACTCTCTCACTACACGCAGTTTGGTTATTTAACAGCATAAAAGACTGGCATCAAGTAAACACATTTGAAAGCTTTTGGTGTTTATGGTTAAAAGTTTTGTAAGTTAGGGTGAATTCTTTTGTAAAGTTGTGTAAACAGTAATATGCTGGATATTGTGATGCCAATGATTAGGAAAAAAAAAAAACTAAAAGAACTAATGTTCTTTTGAAAAAAGCCTAGATTTCAATAATAATATTTCAATACTTTTTTTGGTCAGACTTGCAAATTAAATAAGTGAAATTTGGTAATAGCCATTTATTCATAAAGCAAGTTGATAAATCGACATGATAGTTCACAGCAGAACTAAAAGTTTATGTCCCAGGATAGACAGAACAGAATAAAAACTATTGATAAATAAAAGTACACAGTACATTCGTTAATTATTTCAACACAGAGAACAGAAGAGGATTACGTCTTCGTCTTGGGGAGTCTGATTAACAGACATGAAGTCCAATTTCACGCTCGGCGATCTGTGGTGGAGCCCCCACTCCACCGCCGCGCCGTTCAGGATGGCTGCATGACCAAAGGCCAGACGCAGAGGCCTGATCCGCCACCGTGTCTCACGTCAACACCGTGCCGTTATTACCAACACATGGCACAGAATTACACTGGATTATAATGCATAGCAGCACAACTGTGACCTGTAATTCCTGCAAACATGTGATTCTCATGTCCAAGCAAACTGTCTCCAGGACACGAAGGTCCAGAAGGGCCAAATATCTAAAAAGTTGGATATGGTTTTAGGTCCACTGTCACAAGAACAGGGATTATTAATTGAGTTTATATTTATATGTACTTCATACATACTTTAATACAATAATATATGGGCAGTAGATGGTTTGATATTAATATTAAAAGGCATGAGCAAGGGGAAGCAGGGCTTTTTTCAGATGGTCTGATATTTCTGCCAGGTATTTTGATTGGAGATTTATGGCGCCATGATGTCTGCATCGGTGCATCCCAGTGAGAGGCAGTTCGCGAACACGCGGTACGGCGGGGTAGATTAGCATGCTCTGCAACGCGGACGTGATTACATTTAACCCGTCCAAATGCTTTCAGTCAGTCATGCCGGTTACGAGGTAAAAAGAACGTCTGCGTCAGCTCCTTCTTCTGAATGTATGCCTCAAATGCTTGTTAGTGGGCAACGTTTTGGGAAATCGAAGGAGTGGGATTAAATTTCCAGTTCTTGGGGTAAATTTGGCCTGGATTCGTGATGCCAATGTAGTACACTACAGTATTTATTACCCTACAGTCTTTATTACACCATATGTGACCAACAGGGGGAGCTCGTTTTGATTAGAAAGTTAGTAAAGGTGACTGCTGCTCTCTTCTTCACCTTGTAAGGGACTGTCATTGCCTGGAACCCATGGACTATGGGGAGAGGCTCTGGCTCCCATGACCCCAACAAACGTGGGGGTTGGGGGTGGGGCGGGGAGTTGGATGAATGCAAATTGCTGTTGCGGTTTTCATGCATACAAGGATGTGTCTAAAAACGCAACGGCGAGTTGTAAACTAAATCTGCAAGGGATGTGAAAAAGCAGATGAGATCAGATTCCCAGCCGCGGGGAGGCCAGGCTTTCCACGGCTTCACTTCTGAATGTGCTCTGTACCTACAGCGCTAAGAGGCAAGCAGAGAGACAGAAGGGAAAGAGAGAGAGAGAGAGAGAGAGATGGATATTCTGTGGAAAAAGGTCATGCCGTCCTGCATGAAGATCAGTCAGGTTACATGCCCATGGGGATGATGCCGCAGGCCCCAGGAGCCGGTGGAGGTCACCTGGGTGCCACATCGGAGGTGCTGGCCACATACACACAGAAACCTGAGCTAATCTCTCTCTCTCTCTCTCTCTCTCACTAACACACAGTTGTAATTCACCTCAGAAATAGAGGCCAGGACAGACCAACAGAGCAGCTGGTTTCAAATACTTCCATCGCACTATCGCACTAACTGGACAAAAGAGGCAAACCAGGTAAAAGGAGCGAGAGGGAGAAGGTTCTTACCAGCAGATGGTGTTTTCTTTCTTTCTTTATTTCTTTCTTTCTTTCTTTATTATATTTCGTTACCAAAAGACTCCTGATCAGCGTCCATGCGTCATTTGACCGCTGTGCTGACTTCATAAAAAATGAATATGGAAATGAAACAATGCGAACCCATTACGCAGACCCCAAAAAATACCATGTATGAAGTTTCTAGGGTTTCTTTTTGCTATAGTATCGCAATCTCTGCGTGCTTGTTAACATCTGACATTCATTAAAAAAATCGGACGAATTTGACTAAAAAGCGGATATTATTAAACTTAAGTATAACCGAATTAAATTAATGAGAAAGCGGATGTCATACATCTAATTAACTGGATCGAAAAAAAAACTGTTCAGGCCTCTTTTTTTACTGTATTCGTTCATTTTACGGAGGTAATATTAAAAAGAAAGTCTTTGGCTGTACTGGACATGTAAACGATAAATTACTGAAACATTATGAACCCCCGACGCTGCCGGGAAGGTGTGACGTTCCCACGTCATGGATGTTGACCTTGATCCCAGTGCGACCCTCCAGGCCAGGACGCGACACGTTTTCCCGAAGCGCAGGACACAACGTCATCGACGGCGACGAATAATAACTTATTCATTACCGTTATTACTGAGAAAAAATGACACTTGTCACCTGCTCTTTTTTATTTTCTTTGTTAATAAAGATGCGAGCCCACACTGCATTAAGAAAGGCCAGGCAGCCCCACACTATACCTTTAATTAACAGAAAACGAAGAAACCCCACTGAATATGTTTTATTATCGGGGGACACATGCCCGAAAGTCCCTCGAACCATCATTACGTCGAGGACACTGCTGTCTGTCGTTTTTTTTTATATAGAATGTATGGGTAGGACGCTCAGGGGATGCAGATGCGCGGACAGCCAATAGGCGGTGGTGTGTCTTCCTCTCCCGGCTGAAACGTCGAACCAGAGACCCCGACGCCGCCGTCCGGGTCTTTTCATTTGCTCCCTCTCCCTAATTGACCCAAATAAAGCCCCTCGCTGGCAGCCCGGGGCTCCGTGTCGCCGCGCGTCGTGCGTAAAAGCCCATTCGCCCTCCCGCTCGGCCAATGGCAGCCATGCCCTGGGCCGGTTAAGAGTTACTCCACCGCGGGCGCCCGTTTACTCGTCTGCTGCGCGCCGATGGCCGCCGGGGCGGAGGATTTACCGTGATCCGCGCGAAGCGGGAGGAGACGTTCCCGCGCTCGGGGAGGATGCACGAGAAGGTTCCCGCGCGTCCGGCGCCCGCGCCCACGGTCTCGTCGTTCTTCATCGAGAACCTCCTGGCCCGCGGGACGGAGGACGGAGGCGCCGTGGAGCGCAGAGGAGTGGCGCTGCGTCGGCGTCTCGAACCCGAGTCGCGCCTGGCGCTGGACTGGTACGAGGACGCGCCCTTCCGTTACAAAACTCGCGAGATCGTGGGAAGTAAGTGGCTCGCGGCGTCCAAACGTGACCTTTCACACTCTCCATCTATTCTCCCGTCGAATTGTGTTTAATTCCGGGCGAGGGTTCAAATCTTTGCCTACAAGCACCGCTGTACCCCCTAAATCGCACCCACTCGACAAAGTCCGCGTTAGATTACAAGAACCAGGCGACGTGGAGTGGACCTCGGGGCTGGAACTGGCTCCGTCCACGCCATTAACCCCGGATAGACGGTTCAGACACGAACCTAAACGCAGTAAGATAGTCAAGAGAAATATCCACGCATATTAGTGTATTAACATATTAGTGTATTAACGTTACTAAACACTCAACAATATAGGCACCCAACATGTAAGGACGGGTACCCCGAGGTCCAGTAATTAGGCCCTGGGAGGTATATTCCCGAGGGGACCGTTATGGACTTGTTTATAAAGGAGCAACTCGGTGGGGTTCGAACCTGCGACTGTGATGGTGAGGTTTTGTGGCCTATAATGGACTGACCGCCGGTTTCGTTTTAATATCCGTTTTAGGTCCGAAAGACGACAACAGTTGCTCCGTCCCCAGTGACAGGGACTCCCCCGCCGTGTTCGACGCGTCGGGTCGGAAGGCCGGCGACTGTGACCCGGACGCTCCGGACCCGACCTCGGCCAGGAAGAAGAAGACCAGGACGGTGTTCAGCCGCAGCCAGGTCTTCCAGCTGGAGTCCACGTTCGACGTGAAGCGCTACCTGAGCAGCTCGGAGCGCGCCGGCCTGGCCGCCTCGCTGCAGCTGACCGAGACGCAGGTGAAGATCTGGTTCCAGAACCGCAGGAACAAGTGGAAGCGGCAGCTGGCCGCGGACCTGGAGGCCGCCGCCCTGTCGCACTCGCCCCAGCGGGTGGTCCGGGTGCCCATCCTGTACCACGAGAACTCCGTGGCCTCGCCGCCGCCGCCGCTCGTGGGCTTTTCCGGCTCGCCGAGCTACCCACTCGCGTCTTTTGCACATTCCATGAGCCTCCTGAGGGCTCAGATGACGGGCTTAGTGTAACCGGACGGAGGCGACACGGACAGGACATTTCTGGGACCTTTTACCAAACGACCCTGCCCACACCCGACACCATCTACGACCATTTCCTGTAAAAAAAAAAATCTAAATCCTGTAGATCGAGGGCCAGAACATATCGACAGACCACCTGAAACGAAGCCACCTAACAGTAATAAATTATTCCGAGGGTTTAACCTTCTTAGCGTCACGTTTATGTTTCAGGTTTTATTCTTAATGTGTTCCAGTGTCGCGCATCCCCGTCACGACTGATCATCGGGCGCGTCTCTGTATATTTATTCTATTTCTTGCTGGCTGCCTAATTAGCTCTGATTGGTCGCCGCAGTGTCCGGTTTTTTTTTACTGCGCATGCGCGCGGCCTGCGTTCAAGCCCTCTGCGCGTTTCTTTCTGTGGACGTTTTCTGACGGTGCAACAACCCGCCTGGCGGCAGAATCCCAGCATCCAAAGAGGACTTTTATATTCAGCCTGCATAAAAAAGGCCCAGGAAGATCCCTGCCGGAAACACTCGTTTCTTCATTAATTAAGGTCAATATTTGGATCATGATGCCAAAGCCTTAATAAGTGAAAGACCGAGGACCGAGGAAGTCCTTCATAGATAAGTCGTTTCAACACAAGCACACTCCCGAACTTCCTGTGATTCAAGGCAACGCTTTTTATTTTTTGCGCAAATATATTTTTTATTCAACCTTTTCCACACAAATTAGACAACTTATGAATAAAACTAATCACAATATGTATGTGTGGAGTATGTATTTTGTTGGAATGGAATTACGTGTTTCCCTGGTTCTTGTCTGCTGCGGCCGCAACCTTCACCGTGAATGTGCAATCAGCCAATCAGCGGCCGACAAATGACAAATACCTGGCCTATTATTACTATTATTATTAATAGTAGTACTATTAAATAAAAAAAAAACACAACAATACACACAATATTATTTGTGTTTATTTAATATATTTTTCACATTGAGGATGAAACAGGCTAACACGAAAAAGGTGAATTATGATTAAAAGGCTCTAAATATAGAGCCTGTGTTGCTCTGTGTTGCTTGGTGTACTTATTAAGTAAATTAACAAGCTGAGTGTTCTCACTGGTCGGCACGAAATTGAATCATTTTTTTAATAATACCGTCATATTTTCCATAAAATCGTAATAGTTTCTAAAAAAAAACTATGTTGAGAAACATTGAGTCCATAAAACACGTTTGTAATAAACATTGTTTGTCCGAAGCATTTATTATATAACGTGTTGATTCTGCGGTTTTCCAAATATTCGAAAGGTTGAGCGAAGCTCGTGAAAATTCTAGCACCTAAAACAATTTCTCACAAACAGCCTTCAATTTGGTGGGAAAAGAAAAGAAACTTCTAGAACTCCTACACTCAATCTGTTACCTGCTTCTACAAACGAAATCATCACGCGGGACGAGATCTTTTTTTAAAAAGGTGGAAAGTTCTGAGTTTATTGCACATCACTCGACTCGCCCGAATCGCCGCGTTCTTAAAAAGCGCTCATTAAACTCGCAGCAGCGCCGCGATTACTCGCGCTCCAGATAGCGACGCCCAGGTCCCGCCCCCTCCTCCCATTGGCCGCCCGGCGCGGCCGCTGGCCAATGGGGGCCGGCGGGGCCGCGCTCCTCCGGTTCGCGGGGGCCGCGGCGGGCCAGACCGCGGAGCGGGATGGTGCGCGGAGTCGCCAGGCGCTAAGCGGCGGTGTGGCAGCGGCAGCTCGTCCGTTTATCGCGACCCCCCCCGGAGAAATATGAACAAGGACGACGCGCCATGTCGCCCTGCCGCCTTGAAATTCACCATTGACAACATATTGAACCTGAGGAGCAGCCGCCGGTCCGAGGAGCGCGTCTACGGGGATGACCTTTCAACCCGACTCTCCGAGCAGGAGGCGCGGAGCTCGCCGGAGCCCGTTATCCGGGTCCAGGAGACAGGTAGCCCGATCATGGTCGTAATTAAAAAGCGCGCGTTCCGATCACTACGTTTTATTTGATTAAAAACGTGTCACTGTTTCCAGAGCATCTGTGTCAGGCCACGACAGACAGAGACGCGCAGGGGCCCAAGGGGAGCGCCAAGAAGAGCAAGATGATGGCGAAGAAGAAGACCCGCACCATCTTCTCCAAGCGCCAGATCTTCCAGCTGGAGACCACGTTCGACATGAAGCGCTACCTGAGCAGCGCGGAACGGGCCTGCCTGGCCAGCTCGCTGCAGCTGACCGAGACGCAGGTGAAGATCTGGTTCCAGAACCGGCGGAATAAGTTAAAACGGCAGATCTCGAGCGAACTGGAGGGGCCGGCGGCGGACTTCGGCGACGCCGGCAAGGCGGCGCCGCTGCCGGGCCTGTACGAGGAGGGCGGCGCGCTGGCCCGGTGCCTGGTCCCGATGGCGCTGCCGCTCGTCTACCCCGCGGCCGCCGCGCCGTACCTGTGCTTCTCGAACCCCAGCAAGTACTTCAGCCTGTTCGAGGGAGACGTATGAGCGCGGGGACGCACGCACACACACACACACACACACACACACACACCCGCGACGTTGCTCTTATTTATTTCTACAAACTCATCCTGCATATGCAACCATCGGCGTGGCGTGGAAACGACGCGCGTGAAGGTCGGGGGAACGGAGATCGGACGCCTTTTCCCGGCCTGCGGAGTTTATCGTACGTCCGAGCACAGCATTACCGGCCACAGGCCTCTAGCTAACAGTATAAATTATAATAATTGTTATCATTACTACAGAAAGCGCCAAAGATGGGACGATCGTTGCATGCGTTTGTATCGTACTGAATATTATTTGTCCTTTTTTTATGCAAGTGTGTAGCCCATATGCTTAAATGAATGTAATGGGTGGTTCATTAATGGCATGTTTATTAATAATATTTTTTTTATGTTTCTTTCGATTATAAGTTTTTGGTTCTTTTATTTTCTAATCGCGTCGAAGCCAGCTATCATTATTAAAACAACACTATTTACCGATGTCATTATTAAATATGCTGTTTTCAACTTGTTCCATTCCATGTGACGGCTTTTGGTTGGAGTCCTTTGCTTCATAATTAGACAAAAAAATATATATATATTTATATATTTTTTCACATGTAGCTCGAGCAAAACTGGTTTAACCTTTTGCCAAAAAACAAAATAATGTTTAATAAAAAAATAAATATTAAAATCACTTAACATATCTGACTGACTGTTCTATTATGGGAAACCTCAATTTTCCAAACAACAATAATAATATTAATAATCCAGCATATTTGGACTTGATCTGAGGTCAGAGGTAAAAGTACCCTGTGGAAAGTAGAATAGGGTGAATGATTATTCATTATTTAACAATAATTATTCCATCCAGGCCATTGTTAAATATATGGTAATAAAATGGAATGACAAAATGTGTGTGTTCTGTAGAACAGGCCATCAGAAAGCGAGAAGAAGCGTCATAGAGACGTCACGTTTATAGCGAGCATAAGGAGACCTATTTCCTTTGAGGATAAGTATTGCACGTCAGGCTATGAACTGTTCCTCGTGCATGAAAGTGAGGTGTCAGGGGGGAGAATATGCAGGGAAGATTTGTGTTTGTTGTCTGAGATTATAAGAAAAGGGACAAACAAAAAAAGCCCTCAATGCCGTGACTTTCAGAGCTCCAAGGCCTGCTTTTGAAACAAAGCATACAACTAAAGCAAAATACAAGACCACGTATAATGTAAAAACTGAGAATTTTGTAGCTAGATTCACCAATTGTTCTTACATTTAGTTGCGTTGTAATATGAAGCTAGTAGAGACCTTTTCACAAGATGATGGTAAAAGTGATCCAGCATTTACTCAACATGCTTAAAGATGCTTTGCTCCCTGCAGTTGTTTTGACTGCGATGAAATATTAAATTGCACCCTTTGCTGTGGTCTTTAACAGTTTGGTGTGCAATGTGTCCATAAAGGTCCACGGTGTAGAGTAATAAAATATGAGGAGATGTGGGTGGTTGTTTACGGCACGATTTAAATTTTTTTTTTGCCTCGTAGCTCCCTAATCCTGACTTTGAATTTGGAGGTTAACGTAACATGTGAAACTGCTTAGCAGCGCTAAAAAAATCCATACAGGCTTAGTTATACGGCAACTACAAGGGGACGAAATTCCACTGTGTGTTGCCTAAGCCTATTATCCTACTGTGTGGGGTTAAGGGTCACACATCATATACTCTGTGTTTGGGTGTGGCTTTTTTATTTTCAATACTTTTTATCAGTCAAATTGCCATATCTTCTATCATAAAGCATAAACATGTAAAAAAAAGATGTGGTCTGACGATCTTTACTGTCCCTGGAACCAGTAGGCCTCCAGCGCACACACGGCATGCTGCCGAAATTTGAATTGATTTCTGAAGTTTCTCACATGAAAAGAATTTGGCCGCCGGTGGAATTCATTAGTGGTTTTTCACAAGGTTTTAAGTTATGGATTTTTTAAAGGGGCAACCATAGAAAAACAGACAGATGGGTCAATGAGGTACTGTCTCATTGAAGGACGTCCAACATGTCTCACGGGAGAACAGGAGGCTTATGTATTGTCCTGTAGTTCGGCCAATATGGAAACTAAGAAAGATTGACCACAAATTGGATTGTTGGCATAAAAAATTGTAAAAATAACAAAATTCATTACTGGACGTTGTGTTTCCACCATAGAGCATTTTTATGTAGGTCTGTCTACGGAGTACCAGGAAATTCGTCACACCAACCAACAAACAAACTAATAAATGAATGAATGAAATGCTAATATCAAACAGCATTAAAAATGCACAACAAATGGCTCCATACGCCATTTACCATGTCTCTCGCGCATCAGTTTTTAGCTGCGATTGCGTATCTGTAACAGGATCTCACGTTCTTTATAGAACCAAAGTGCACTCAGGGATGAGCGGCCCGTGTAGGACTACGGTTACACTTGAGCCCAGGCGTTCTCAGACGGCGCGTCTGATTGGAAGGTGCCAACATTTGTCATGAAGGCTTCAATATTCCATATTCCCTTGATTCCATCCAAACTATTTTCCATTAGCGCTTCACAACTTTTAATGGTGAAGAAGAGAAAGGAAGACAATGGGGAGGGAGGTGGGAGACTTCCAGACTTCCTGTCTCTGTCTGTGGATGCTTCAAAAATGCAGAGGACCTTCTGTCGCCCTTCGCATTGCACTAAAAACAGTGGGGATCGAATGACTGCTATCAGGCCGCCGGAGAAATCTCGAAAAAGATTTGTTGGTTTATTTTTCTTTCTTTTTTTTTTATTGATGCGAAGAGTGAATAAATCTTATGAATTAGAGTGTCTGGAGCAAGGGCAAACACAGACACATCAGTGAAACCACTGCATGATATGGGTGGACCCGTTATTGATTGGGGTTTGCCGTTGAACAGATTTTGGTTTCACTGGTCGAGTCAGATGCTGACAATGTTGTTGTCGTTCCGGACATACTTCAAGTTGCAGAGAACTTGATCAAGAGCTTTTCTAAAATGACCAAAAAAAAATATGCAAAACATTTTCTTCTTGCAAATATCATTCTGATCATGCAAAACCTGTGTGTAGATATTAAGGTAAAATATTCTGTGTAAGCAGCTCAGATAACTGCATCTGTGTGTGTGTGCCAGCTCTCGGTGAGTATTTCGTGCTCGGCTCTGAATGAATGCATTTGTACGTAGGTGAAAGTTTGAGGTGCGTGCGTTTCCCTCTGAGAGCTCTTTAGGGCGTGTTTGGGTGCTGGAGATAACATCTCCTAAAGTGGCCCCTCACAGGCTCCAGGGTCCTCTCACGTTTCAGACACCTCTGCCAGAGAGGGTGTAGCCCCCCCAGCAGCGCCACAACCCAGAGAGCCCCTGCTCTCCCAAAACCGCCGCTGCACTTGCAGTCAGAAGATGTGTTAAGTCGAAAAAAACAATGACTTCCTGGGCACACTTTTACACACAACCATATGCGTAATCATAGATAAGACTAAGAGTTCAAATTTGATTTTAAGACGAAAGAACATCATTAGCATCCTTTTACTAACCACATATTTTAATACAGCATTGTGTCTTATTATTTTTTATTCTTGGAAACAATGCAATTATAAGCTGTGTGGTTCGGGCAATACCACAAACATTTCAACATCTTCTCTGATTGATGCTCATTCAGTCGCATCTAAGTGTATTTTGTGTGTGTGTGTGTCTGCCAGTGAGAGAAACAGATGCCTGCATGAGTGAACAGGAACCCTGTGACCGGGGTCCCTCCCATTAGTTTGACCCTACTGACCTACATCTGACAGAGGTCATTGTCCTGCCAGCGCCGCAGCCAGTATTCTGTGTACAGAGAGCACAGGAGCAATGGCAGTTTCTCAATTCTAAAAAGATGCTTTCAAGCTGGTAGCTGAACAGTAAAAAAAATGAGTTCACTATTAATGAATAAAAGACAAGTTTACGTAATGATACGTAGTATCATTAACAGAATCTGCATATCTGGACAATGCACACAGGTTTTGCAAATTTCACGTTCTTTCATGTACTGTGCCTCGTATGTTGAACAAGACATAGTTTATTAAAAGTAACTTGAACCAAATAAGTCCATTGCCGATCAAAGACTATTATTGAAAGGTTTATCATTAGTGATAATTCGACAAAATTGTCAGAATGAAATGCTGTTGACAGATGAAAAGCATTTTCATTCAGCAGTCTCAAATTCTCCTGAAACCAGCTTAAGTGACTGATAGATGTCATGTCATCTTCATTCCTCACACTCAGGTTAACCTGCACTATGTGGACATTTGCCAGTCATTCTCATATTTTCTTCCAGAAATGTAGGGCTTACACTTGTATTAGGGAAATTTGGATAAAAGCGTCTGCAAAATAAAGTAAAGTAAAGGAAATGCATGTAAACATACATAACTAAATACATTAGGGATATTGTGAGAGACTTAGTGGATGTAATACATGCAGTGTTTGTTTCACTTCAGACATTTTTGGGATAGTGAGGCAATTGTATTGGGGTGATACACACCTCATTTTGCGTTTTCCATGTAATGGTCTCATTGTGTACAGGTGTGCCTTATACTGGGGCCAATACCAAGAGACAACCTTTCTCAATGTGTATAAAAAGCTGGTGTTGTCATTAAGTCATTCCAAGTTCATCATTCAAACAGCCATGAACACACAACGTCACATAACGGACGAGCAGCGTCACCTGGCCATGGCGTGCCTTCGGGTGAACTTGGTGTGTCTCAAGCCCCACGAGTGACAGACCGAAATGTTGACCAGTACCTAAGGAGCTATGTAGCAGCAGGCCCATTTATGAGATGCGAGGGGTACTGGTTTCCAGCAAACCATTCACAACCAACTCCACTGCTTTGGCTTGAATGCCAGACGACTGTGGCAGGTGACTCCACTGACACCAAGACACCGTCGTGAACATTTGCAGTGGGCACAAGACCATGTGACCTGGACAATGCAGCAGTGGTCTACTGTCCTGTTCACTGATGAGTGTTGCTGGAGAAGGTGAGGTGAGCGATACGTTGAGGTCAACATGGTCCCCAGGGTTTACTTTGGTGGACAGTCTGGGCAGGTATCACCAGTCAGCGCAAAACAGATTTGGTTATTGTACGTGGCTCAGTCACTGCATGTTCTTACCACAGACACATCATAAAACCCATCATCCTCCCCAATTCCGCCAGCACAACCCCAACTTTCTGTTCATGGATGATAATGCTCCACCACATCGTAGCAGAATTGTCACAGCTTGACTTCAGGAAGTTGGATTGGCCATCAATGTCCCCTGACCTGAACCCCATAGAGCACGTCTGGGACCAGTTGAAGCAGAGACTGAATGATCGTACTCCACCCCCACTTGACCTGGCAGAACTAAGTGTAGAACTTGTGGAAGAGTGGAACGCATTGCCTCAGAACATCATCATGAGGCCAGTGAGGAGCTTGAGACGTCACTGTCAAGCTGATATTGCGGTAAATGGTGGAAACACCCACTACCGACATTGTCAATTTTTGTTATTTGGGGCCATCCCTGTTATTGTCTAAATTTTGGGGGTAGTAAATATTAAACTAATGAAAATGGTGTTTCTTCTCATACATTATTAATAATATAATTCATTCATAAAATATTATTTTACTTATTCATTAAAAATCAGAGTAAGTAAGAAAAACACTCATGTAAATAACAATATCCCTATCTTATTGTAGTGTATATAAATATTAGGGGCAGTGGTGGTCTAGCGGTTAAGGAAGCGGCCCTGATATCAGAAGGTTGCTGGTTCGAATCCCGATCCGCCAAGGTGCCACTGAGGTGCCACTGAGCAAAGCACCGTCCCCATGCACAGTGTGTTTAACCAAGACCCTGGGAATGCATGTGACAGTGTACTTCTTGGTGCTGATCCCAAGCCTGGGTAAACCGGGCTAATTTGCTGTGGCAACCCCTAATGGAAGCATCTGAAGGAAGACAATGAGTGTTTCCATGCACAGATTAGTTGAGCTATGGCCACTTCATCTGATCGCCATCCTTGTCCCAGTATATATGCACAGTAGGGAAAACTATTTATTGATTGATGTGTGCCTGTCTGACTCCACTTCCATAGTATTTGTATTGTGCTTTTTCCTCCCATTTTGTTTTATGTGTTGTATCTACTTTTGAGAGGCCGTGTTTACATAGACAAACACAATAATCATATTTTCTTGTAAACTTACTGACTGTGGGTGATTCAGGTCTGGTCCGAGTGCTTTGGTTTGGGGGCATATCACCCCTGGCCTCAGGGTGCAAGCACTAATGACTCCGTTTACGGGGTCCAGATGTCATATGGCCTATGCAAGTGAGAGAACATGAGACTTAAAACTGGGTAAGAGGGTCTTTTTGTCCATAGGGTGACAACTAGAGTAAAGATAGCACATTTCTGTTATTGTATTATATTGTATTGTATTATATTGTATTAACTATCTAACTAAAATTCATATGATGATGCATTATAAACATGAGGGTATTTGTGTGTGTGTGTGTGTGTGTGTGTGGCCATGGCGGTCCAGTAGGACGCTTGTAACAAGAAGTCAGCAACAGCACATTACAACATAGGCAACGTCCTTACATCCTATTTGTTACAACGCATGAAACCGAGAGGCCTACAGGCTCCTTCAAAGCCCCCAAAAGAGTTTCAAATGGCTTATTGATCTGCTAATTTAGTAGACTTCTGTGGCCATTGGTAATGCATGGTGCTTAAGGAAATTGAATGGGGGTTCAGGGACAACAGAGATGACCCTTTAGAAGAAAAAAATGTGAGGGCGGGGGGTGCGTGGTCAGATTAAGGGAAACAGCAGCTCACGTGAGAAATGAAGGTCACCAGGGACATTGTGTGTAGGGGTGTATCTGTGTTTATTGGTCAGAAATAGACACACATTAACAATCCAAAAACATCCTCTGCTCCATTTGCAGAAGAGATCGCTCACAGACCTTGTATATACTGTGCTAAAAATGCATGCAGCGTGCTGCCTTGAACAAGCCACAGGCACAAAATGGATTGCAGGCCGGCCAGTGTTCAAGTGAAGCCCTCTACCCAAATTTGGAAGGAGGACAGAGGAGACAAAAATCAATGTCAAATACAAACAGAACTAAGTGTTGAAATGCGATACTAATGGGTGGTGGAATAAAGTGACCGTCCTGAACGAAGGACTGGGGGCAAGAGGGGACGGGTGGAGGGGGATGGCTGAAATTAATCTAGGCATGGGCCCAACACATAGAGCAGACAGACTCATTCCTGAGAACTCCTGAGGCACTATGTCAGCTTATCCATGGGTAATGGACGCATATCGACTAGGAGCGTGTGAGAGCAGGGCGAATATTACATGTCACCAGCCCCACCCTGTAGAGCATATAGAGCAGAGTCTCTGGTGATATGGATCTGGACCCTCATTGACTGAACTGGTATCAGGGTGTGTGAAGGGTGTGCTTGTCGGTGTGTGTACACCCTTTTCACAGCTCTGCTTTGAGCTGGGATTGAATGAATTTTTTTTCAAGCATGTGTGTGTGTATGTGTGTTCTTCATCTTTCCACCCCCTCTAACTGATCAATAAGGAATATTTAGTACATCATTAGTAACGCATTAGCAACACAAGGGAATCTATGTGAGCCATATTATCAAGGGATCTTGTTAATTGATGAACGGGGTCCATGAAATTGTCTGGGTCACAATACAATGTAGAGTTGAATGACTAAAGAATTTATTACAAAAATATTCATAACAATAGAAAGAAAGAAGTGATTGTCATTGTTATGCACTGCAGCACAGCACATTGCACACATCGAATTGTGTCCTCTGCTTTTAACCATCACCCTTGGTGAGCAGTGGGCAGCCATGACAGGCGCATGGGGAGCAGTGTGTGGGGACAGTGCTTTGCTCAGTGGCACCTCAGTGGCACCTTGGTGGCACATCACCGGCAACCTTCTGATTACGGGGCCACTTCCTTAACCACTAGGCCACCACTGGCCCTTTGAAGTAGTGTGAAAAGTCATGTGTGAAAAGAAAATTTTATTGTAGTTCAAGCAGCATGATGGACATTGCATTTATTGAGCATTTTTTTTCAATTGAACATTTATTTTAACATTTTTTTTAACATAGTTGTATGGTTCACATTATTGCACCCATTTCGTTGCACGTGGTACTTTATGCCTAGCCATACTTCAGATACGTCCGATAGTTATGCAAAGGGTGTTCAGACTGTTAGTTCAGTCAATATCACAAGTTAAGTTTAGAACTAACATTAAGTTCACATGGTATTACCTGTAGCCCACCATTTGATGACTGTGCACTGCTAACCTTACTTTTATTAAAGGGATGTTTTTATTTAATAAATAATCAATTTTCCTGGATATATTACATTATATTCAACGCTAACTGAATTTGAAAGGGCTCAAATCACGTCCAAATGGGAGAAGAATGTACGGGCAATTTCAGACCATCAAAACTGTGTTTGCTGAGAATTCCTCAGGCACTTTGACAGCTTATTCATGGGTAATGGACCTGTATCGACTAGGAGCGTGTGAGTGCAGGGTGATTATTATATCACCCCCACTCTGTTCCCCAAAGTAGAGCAGAGTGTCTGGTGATATGAATGTGTTTCCGCATCAAGTGGACATCAGCATCTGTAAAGGGCGTGTTTGTACGTGTGCTCAAATATCAAGTATCAATATTTTTCTTCATCCATGTGTCATCATGCGTCATGCATAATCCAACTTTTATTTATAGTTAGGAAAAATCTGGAAAAATTAGGGCATTTACTGATTTCAGTGATACGCAATGAGAACTGTTGGCATTCTGTAAAAGAAACAAAGGTTAAGGGTCCAACTTTAAACCTGTAAAAAGTATTCTAAAGGTCAGTTTAGATTCCGCTGGCAATTGATGAGGCTGACATTACGGCTGTGATGCCTATTGATTGATAACTAATACTACAACAGGGCAACAGGTAACCTAAGCAAATTCTATTTGTGTGTTGTTGAGTTTCTTTCAGACACAAAAATAAAGCCTTGCCACTGAGGCCATGCTGCTGTGGCACAGCTTACACTACAGTAGTAGTTGATGCAGAAGTGAAAGGAGAAAATCAAATGTGCATCATTTAACACAATGACCTAAATATTGAATCTGTGGCTCACAGCTCATTTCAGACCCACAGAGAGCTGGAGTGCACTGTGCCATCATATACAGTTTAACTGAGCTGAGATCAGACCAGATGAAACAGTATCATGTCACCATTTTCATATGAGCTGCACCAAGACCAGCCTACTCGCTGCATTTCAATGGTGGGTTCAGACAAGACTGACATTCTTATTATAATAAGGATACTAGGATGCTCATGTGCGTCAATGCCAATCACAGCTTTCGGATGAGAGTAAATGTTAGCTATATTTGGTTGAAATGTATTGTAATTCTTTTCGGTAAATTTACAGATATTTGTAGAGAAAAATGAATATGGCAAGCTGGTGTAGCACACCACTGAAATACCCTGAAAATGCAGCACTGAAATGATAATTGTGTAGTAAATGACTTGTGGGGATGTTGTGTAAAATGTATTAAAGCTGCCATACTGAATACCAGTCTGAACAACAGTTCTAGGTTTACAGTATATGAGACAGGGACTCAGGGGAGCCTGTCATGTTTAAATGTACATAGTTACTATGTGTGTACTTACTGAAACAGATCAGACAAAAATAGCTTTTATTTAACTGTGACACACATTGCCAGTCTATCTGAAATAATAGTTAGTTTTAAATAATATTGAGTCATGCTGCACATACTAAACATTGTTAAATTTCTTTTTAATTTATTTAATTTGATCAAACATTGTGTCTTGTCTCACTTGATGACGGGTTTATGAAATCAGCAAATTTTCAGCCATCCCTGTCTGCAAGAAATAAAGGAAAACACGCATACAAAAGCATGTAGTGCACATTATTTGTAGCATCAGACTAGACTCTGTGCTGTTCTATCTGTAACTGTTCCAGCCATGTGACTGGTTTGATGTCATATTCTCATTATGACTGCTTTTTGTCAAAATGCCTTATATTTCCATTGTGGAAAAGTCATATTGCAAGTTGCCACCCATTAGTTATCTTAAGCATTTTACCAAACTGCCCTACTTCAGAGATATCAAGAAAATACATGTAGATTGTCATATGTATTTAGGCATGGTTGGTAGTAGCCTAGTGGGTAACACACTCGTCTATGAACCAGAAGACCCAGGTTCAAATCCCACTTACTACCAAGTAGTAACTACTGATTGTAAGTTGCTCTGGATAAGGGCGTCTGATAAATACTGTAAATGTAAATGTAGGCATCAAAGCATCAATCATTTTAGCATACATGTAAGCAAGGGATTGGCAGTGGAGGCCTAGCGGTTAAGGAAGTGGCCCCATATTTAGAAGGTTGCTGGCTCGAATCCCGAGCCGCCAAGGTGCACTGAGCAAAGTAACATCTGTCATGGCTGGGTTAAAAGCAGAGGACACATTTCATTGTGACACCATGTGCTGTGCTGCAGTGTTTCACAATGACAATTACCTCTCTTTCACTTACACTTTCCTGTTCACTCCGTTGGCATTCTGTCCTGTGTAGTCTGGAATAGTTCCTTTTGGAGACCACAAGGGGGCGAAATTAATTGCCTTGAGTGCGTATTTACCTTGATCACCTGACAATTTATTTGCATTATGAAAATAATGCCGGCCCGTCTAGTATTGCTTATTTTATGAAAAACCAAACATTTGTATCTTAGACTTAGTGTTGATTATCTTATGGCCTTAGCTTTCTCAAAAATACATTTTTGATAAACACCTAGAAATTATTTCTGATTATCATTGATTGAGAATAACGACTGACTATATCATTGATGATAAGATTTATTTTTTTTTTTTTAAATGGGCCATGTTTTTTGGCCTAAAATGTATGCACCTGACTGCCTGCAGTGCCAGGGTCTCCTAGACCTCCTCTTCTTGCTTACTTTGGGCATATGCAGCTACGAACTGTAATCCCCCACCCCCCACCCCTCTTCCTTTTATTGCCCACGTACACTTCTTCCTGTCACTTCAAATCAATGTAGTCCCCTCTCACCCTCAAGCGCCTTCGGTTCATGCAGCCACTTTGCCCGGCAGCGACAACTCAGAAGGCTCTTTTAAGTGCCGTCTAATAGCTGGCAATAATCAGAGAATGGAAGCAAAGCTTATTGGTTGGCTGCCAGTTTGAAGAATAAATACAGTAGATGAATAAATAAAAAGCACAATCGCATGCCGTATATAGTGTCAGGCAATCTACGGGAGTGGTGTTGTTTTTATATTATGAATATAGATTGTGAAGTGAAATATTTATGGATGCAGAGAAAAGTGGCCTGTTAAATGTTCCCTGCTACAGTGAGGGAATTAAAAAAAAAAATTAAATAAAACAGCAACAAGAAAAAGCATGTCTCCTGTGTCTTGAGGGGAGGGAGAGAAATGACCTCTAGGTGAGTTCTTCTGGAACTTAACGGCCTTGTCACGTCATGAAAGTGCTGCTGCTATTTAGGTAAAAATAACAATAAAGCAGTTTTCTTAGGAATATGTCATGGACTGACATTGTGGAGTGCTCCAGATCCGCGTCCTGGACCGGAGTTTACGGTGGACTGTGTTCCCTTGATACCTGAGTGTGTGCCCCTGTTGTTATCCGTATAAAGCTACCCTGTTTGTATCATATCTCCGTTGGGTCATTGTATGCGGTTTGTCTTGTCCAATGTTATTATGCATGTTCTGTTCCATGTTTCATAAATCGATCCGCCTTTTTAGTTGAATTAGTCTTCGCCAATGCTGCAGCTGTGACACAAGATTAAAAGTGAGACAAGTCCATGGACACACCTTGGATTTACTCTGGTTGTATCATTGTGCATTTGGCTTCTTAATGTACTGACACCAACAGAATCAATGTTAGGTCCATCAGTCGCTTACATATTCTCTCGCTGCTGTGCGTCCTGCAATGTCAGAAACATTAAAAATGAATCTGGGATCATTAAACAATCTCAAGATAAAACTCTATTTTGGCTATACTGTAAAAAAATGTTGTGATCACAAAGTAACAAGATGCATGTGACAAAGTAACGAAACGTCATGTCCGCTGCGAATGTCTGTAGATCTGGACATTTTAAAGCAACATTCACTCTGCCCAGTGGAAATGAGTACCTGCAAAATGGTAATTGCTGCTGCCTCACAACAAGGAGATCCTGGTTCATGTCCTGGCCTGGGTTCTCTCGGCATTGAAAAAGTTGGTGAGATATGACCTGATACGTTTCTTAAACGGTTATTGCAGAAACAATTGCAGATAAAAAAACGAATTCAACAAGCTGACTCAGAATCAATAACACAAATCCTCCTCACCCAGCATTCAGAAGCAGTCCAGACCAGACTTTGGTCGGTGTCGGGCGACTGCGTTAGACAACAGGACGTGTGGGACATGGCTCTGGGCCAGCTAGCAGTGTGCCAACGTGAAGGAGCGGAGCGAGGCATAAGAAGCAGGCACAGAATAACAGGAGAGACACCACCTGAGGTGAGGTTGCGTCTGGCTTTCGATGTTCTTGCTTGCTTGATTACATGTGGGCTGTTTTGCCAAGTTTGTGTATGAAAGAAAAGGAAGGAAGGAGGAAGACAACAAAAGTGAGGGCATTTGTCCATTTAAAGGAAGGAGGGGGAGAGATTTGTGAGGCTCAGTGAGAAATGAGAGCATATGTTTGCAGTTTTGGGACATTAGTGTAACAAGTTGCAAAGTCTTTCAGCAACACAACATCACAAAACTGTTCATTGAGGAAGCGGGATGCTTTTAGCTATGTATTATTTAACAGAAAAAATAAAACCCACAAAAGAGACTGTGGATTTCCCTTTGTGTCCTGCATCTTTAGAGAAAGTCTCTCTCTTTCTCTCTTTCTCTCTCTCTCTCTCTCTCTCTCTGTCTGAATCTTTAATGTCACCCATTAGTGTCAGCACAACAACAATAGACATCTACAATAGAAACTCCATTCTGGCCCAAACCTCTGCATGCATGAGTCTTAAACTACAACTCAGGCATGTGTGAGATGGTGAAATGGTGTGTGTGTCTGTATGTTTATCTTTGGCCAAAAATAATGTGAATGTCGATTTTGTGTCATTTCAGTACATTTTAATTTCTAATATTCATATTCCATTTCAGCTTTTCAGCTTCATGAGGAAAATGCACCTACTTCAGGCTATAAGAAAATGAAGTGATTGTGATACACAGCACAGCACACGGTGACAAGACGAAATATGTCCTCTGCTTTTAACCATCACCCTTGGTGAGTAGTGGGCAGCCATGGCAGGCGCCCGGGGAGCAGTGTGTGGGGACGGTGCTTTGCTCAGTGACACCTCAGTGGCATGGGATTCGAACCGGCAACCTTCCGATTACGGGTCCATTTCCTTAGCCGCTAGGCCACCACTGCTTCATGTACACTTTTCTGTGTATTTAAATTAAGCAAAATAAGGATGCATATTTTTATGTGTCTGTCTGTAATTGTATATGTGCAGCAATACACACAAGCGTGAATGTGTGTGTGTTTCTCTTTCACTTCAGAAGGCTTTAATACAGTTCTATTTCTTTTGCATTTTGCATGAGTCGGGGCCTTACTGCTTTCGCTTGTCTGCTCTGCTCTCATCAGCACCGTTAACTGGAACACGGCTGAAACCGCACAGTTGTGCCTCACACTTTGCATGTGTGTGTTTGTGTGTGTGACTTTGAACTTGAGCTTGCATATAAACATGCAGCTCACATAGAAGCGAGATTAGGATTGGCCAGTTTGTCGATGTGTCAGTGTGTGCGTCTGTGTGTTTCTTTACTCCATCCGGTGTCTATAGATGTGGCCAGAACTGCTGTAGTTGTGGAAAAGGCCCCATTTCTATAGGAAATTTCTATAGTCTCCCTCCTCAGGGTATAACCGCTTGAGTGGTCTGGTACCTTTGACCTTTATGTTGTATACGGCCATTTTTAACTATTCATGATTTACCATTTGAAGGAAATGAAACATTAATCTCAGCAGAGGGCATCTGCAAAATGCTTAAAAGGAAGAACGAAAGCTAATTGAATTAAAGTGCAGAAGCTTCCCGCCCAAAAATCTACGTTTTTTAGTTGATCTAAGATTTAATTTATACTAAGCAACTTCAAAAAACTACACTTCCAATAAGCATGTGTATTAATAGTATGTGTCTTAATGGTTTTCCCTACATGAAAATACACTTATATTAAAAGCAGATTTGCATAAATAAATTCTGAGGCTCTCATGACATGGTATTAAAAAAATCCATAAAATACTTTAGCCTCAATGCTACAAACACACACACACACACACACACACACACACACCAAATACTTTTGCAGCATGTTGCTATTTCATTGAAATGACATTGCACTTTTGATCAACACGTCATGTACCACAACATGGGGTTCCTTAGTGCTCATTTTTCCCAGGTTTTATTTAAAAATATATGTTTTTTATATTACATATTGTTAAAATATTTCCTTTATCGGTTAATTGATACATAATGGTGTATTTAGTAAAATTAATACATATATGACATGATATTGAATGTTTACTTAGAAAAATGATCAGAAACTGAAATATTTTAATTTATTTTGCTTCTTTTTTTCTCTCACTCTCTAAGAAAAACTAGAATATTCCTTTAATCTATTAGTGTCTGAAGGAAAATAATTAAAAGTTCCAAATTCACAGTTGTGTGTGTGTGTGTGTGTGAGAGAGAGAGAGAGAGAGAGAGAGAGAGAGCTTAATGCACTTTTAATGAGGCAGCTTTCTATGCCTGGAGCAAGATGCTGGCAAAACACATCACAAGGAGTGACAGTCCAAAGAGCGGCTATGAATTATTGCTTATTAAAGGGCTAATTACTCTCCCTCAATATGATCAGTGCAAAATGTATTGGACAAAGGTGCAATTTGGGCTGGTGGAATGAAAATGTGAGTGATGCACATTGGAAACATGTTGAATTTATTTTTTATTATATTGAAGTGAATTGTTCAAAATGAATTAGAATGAAATATCAATCATATAAAATATTGACCTTGAAAATAACAATGAAACAATATCAATTACAAAATATAAATTAAACAACAATAAATATTTCTTATTTAGACCCAACTACAGTATGTCAAATTGACAGACCCTTACAGTCGCCACCCTCCAAACTTAAAAACTGGAAGAAGCCTTCAGAAGGAGTAAGTCAGAAAAGATGTTGAAAACAGATACATCCCAAGAAATTGAAACCATCGAACACTAAGGGCGTAACGGGTGCAAAAACTGGCACTAAGCACAGTGTTACACACAAAGCCGTGTTTACAGCGTAAAGTAAAAGGTCTGTTCAGACTTCATCTCAACTGGCAAAATGATGATCATCCTTTTTTACAAAACGTGTTTCTCTTCTTTACGATTCAGATAACTTGACCGCGCACTTATTTCTGGTTTAGAAATGCCCAAAACGTAAAAGAGCCTTGTAAGCTCATCACGTCTTTGAGACTGTACTGCAAGTGCAGTGGAGAACGCAATTGTCTGGATCGTGTAGGTGCCTTTAAAAATGTTGCTCCATGAAGCAGGAAGTTTGCATTTCACCTTTTCAGCGGCCGATGTTCATTCTATAGCTGCAGCACTGCTGTAATAGCCGTTACTAATAAAGTGTCTCCTGATTCAGTGAATGTGGCATTAATATTGACCGGTTATATTACTCCCGGGCTTTGGGCCTTGGGCTGTTACCTGTATGACAGGAGCTCATTTCAGCTCTTAGGGCTGATGCTTTGTGACTTTAGAGGATTGAGAGGGAATAAATATTAGATGCTTTACCTTAATTGTCCGGATGTTGTAGTGTTGCTTGTTAGGCGTGTTCAGGCATGACTTGTGGGGATTGGGAACATGTGAGTGGCGGGGGGTGTGGGGTGGGGGCATTTAAAACTTGCTGTCTGAGTTTCACCTAAAGGGGCCCACAAGGTGTTTTCTGCCCCCAACGCTGTAAAAGCTTTCGGAACGGCGTGCTGCCTCTTTCCTGCTGATCAATATTGCAGACGTGAAAAACACATTAATGCCTCTGAATGCCTGTATTGATGGGTCGGTGTCGTGCAAGCCCCTTGGCACAGAGGCGGAGGGAGTCTCTTAACACACTTTAGTGTCTTGTGTTTGATGATCTGGGCGTGTGTGTGCAAAAGAGAGAGAGAATAAGACAGAGAGGGTTTCAGTTTTATCTCAGTTTACAATATGCCAAATTTTTTAGCATTTAAGATGTTGAATTATTCTGAATATTAGTAACTCATCTCATAATGGAATACACATACTTACCCTAGAAACATTTTTCTGTATTGTTTAGGTTTGTACTCTTTTTACATATACTACACATATTTATACTTACATATACTTACAAATACTACTAACAGATGGAATACAGTTTTGATGTTATTTATGTTATAGAGCTATTTATGTTATAGATCAGATGATATAAAATATGTATGGATAGAGTATGAATTCATATCTTCATCACTCATGGACACACAGAGAGTGCGAGAGAGAGAGAGAGAGAGACTGCAATCCGTGTGAGAACACACTGCACATTGTCAGAGGATGGATCTGATGCAGAGCTGTCGGCATTCTTTCATGCGATCGGGTTTCTCCATGGACTGATCTCATGTGTGCCCCTCTGCAACGCAAATTCATCATTCCTCAGCGAGAGAACAGATATTCCTATAAAAGGGGCACAGTTTCATGATTGATCGCAAAACATCACTAACACACAGCCGTGATAAATGATAAATCCTTCCATGCTATGTATAGAGCACCGGAGTTGGATGAGGATGGAGGTGAAGGACCATATGGATTACGAGGTGAATGTGTTCTTAATTATTTATTCATGAAGAAATTAAAAGAATTAGTTTACAAAGGGAAGATCAATGCTCTATTTGATGCTACACAGTCCTAGTGAGAAATGATACAGTTTATTTATATATAAAACATACATGGATTCATATTTTTTTATTCAATTTATTAACATAATCATTTTGAAACATTGTGGTCCGGTTTCGTGTCTGGTGATCCGACACTGAAATTGCATCGTCATTAACTACAAAGTAGCATGACAAGGGGGTTAGATTGCGATAACATCCAACAAAACCCCCTTTAAGACTCCTGTCATCACACAGAGACAGGCCTCCTTGTGTCGACTCGAACCGCCGACATGTGGAGCAGAGATGCTGAGTTGAGCAGAGATGCTTTCGACTGATTTTATGATTAAAATCTGTTAACAACACAGAGAGTTGCCGGACCAACAGGCCCAACCACATCATCAGTGCATCTTCACCACTCTGAAGCAGATGAGAAGACGACAGATTTACAAGATGTATTATATAATATAAAGTTTGGTATCCCACTGATCAATACTTTAAGAGCAAAAAACTATAAACTCTCTACTATTTATACACCACTCATTTCATATGTACATAATATTGAGGCAGAAATAAGAAGTCTGGGACAATCTTGGAAAAAAAAATTGCTGCAGGGCCATCCAGACAATTACCCAGGAATTTTCCCATCCGAGGTGATGAGAGACGCCACCACTATTCATGTTATCGGCCTTTTGTGATCAGGATCGGCACAAGCCAGCAGACATGACGCTAAGCATCCACATCCAGAGAAATTGGATTAATCTACCAAAACAAGACCGACGAGGTTTGACAGATGAGGCCGGACAGTTAAAATTACCCCATCCAAAATGAACGGCCCTCTTCTTTTTGCTGGATTTTTATTTTTTTAATCTTTCCTTTTTTAGTACATTTGAGCAAAATGCAAAAAAGAATTGTTATATACAAATATAAAAATCCAGTGTCACTGCTGCTTCCAAGTTGGGAGTGTGACCTTCTTCATCACAGGACATGACCGTTCTTCTGCCGATATGAAACACAATGCCACCATCTTTCCTAAAGCAGTCAGAGGAACACTTCACTCCAATTCGACACTTCGAAACAGAATGGACAGCAGGCTTGGGGAGTGGAACAGACAAAAAAAAAAGGAGCATGAGAGAAAGTCAAGTGACAAGAACTGTGGAAAAATAGAAATAAAGAATGACAAGGACAAAGGTCAGCGGTAACATTTACAAATTGAGCGCGCGATCAAAGCTTGGGTCGTGCTGGGACTGCGGAGGGGTGGGGGCAGGGCGCGGGGGGGCAACAAGGGGCAGGTTGGTGAGTCTAGACGGCCTAGGTGTGGACGCGCGAATGTTATTCATTATGTTCTTCATTCCCTGTTTGCGCACCGCCTCGCCCTCGCCCTGCCAGAGCTGTTCCTCCGCCGCTCCTCGTGCCAATCTGTGACTGATTTGAGGGGCGTCTGGCGGAGTGTCTGCTACCCAACCAGCTTCATAGCTGAGGGCAAAGGGAAATGGGATCTGAGCGAGCGAGCGAGCGAGCGAGGGCTCGCTGGGCCTGAAGAAGCCCTCAGGAGTTTGTGCGCGGAGACCTGCGTTAATCACAGTTAGTTTAAAATGACACCTCCGCCGTAACTCACACCGCCGGGCCGCGGCGGCGGCAGAGCAGATTGTGCGTGACACACCGGCCTGGACGCCAGCGCCGTGGCTCGCGTTGCCCACCGCTATAGTGTGACCTCTCCTGGGGGTTTGGAGGCGTTTGATCTGACTCGAAATTTTTCTTTTACACCACTGCTTTGGCATGAAATGTCTGGATTTTTTCGCTTCATACGGTAAATGTAACTGAGATGTACAGAGGTTGTGTCCATTAAAATTTTTGCAATTGACAAAAATGAAAGGTGAACGGTGTGTAATCAAATCTGTAGGGGGTACTACTCACAATAATAATCATTGTTGTTAATAATAATATTATTACTGTTAATAATATCCAAAGTTTATTGGGTGATTTATTGTTTTGGTCCGGTTCTACTGTAATCTTTTTTTTTACCAGATTTATCAGATTTTAAATGGTAAGATGTGGTCTCTTGCCCATAAAGTGCTGCACTGCAACCAAAAGGGAAAAGTGAGTTTTGCAGCCTGCAGAGAGCAAATATGAAGCATGAAGAGAACACAGCGAAGCATTCTGTTGTTTGTACAATAAACCGTCTTTTTCTGGTTTGTCACATGACAAGTCAGGAATGGTTTCCCCAGATCTCAGAGACTGGGGGTCATCCTAGTCCTCGTTCAGCAGTGATCCGGTTCAAGAATTGTTCCCACTTGTTTTGTGGAATGAAATCATTTGTTTTGCAGTTGCAGTAATGAAAGTGCTTTCTCTATTACCCCCACATGTCACCACTTCAGCACAAAGCAAGGACACAGCCAGACTTTCCACACAATGTTTACATTTTAATAGAGAATCAAAAGCAGAGACTCTGCAAAAATTATTCTATAATTATATCTGGTACAAGTTGATCCTCCAATTTTTTCAAAACTTTTACATTGAAAAATGTACAAAGCGCTGTTGAAAATATAAGTTAAATATTTTTTTATTTATTTCAAGTGTTTTAGTGTTTAAATCATTTGAAATATCCAAGATTTCCAGTCTATTATTTGATATAGCACATTTATTAATGCCTTTATTCAATAATGTTCATTATAGCCGATCCTGTGCGCCCCTGTGCGCAGCAACTCTCCCCTCAGCCCCTCAAGTGTCAGCCCCCAGCGAGAGCTCCCAACTTCGTCCTTCAAAGTGCTACCACTTCCTGCGTGGCCCCTGCTGCTTCCGACCACCCCCAGTGGAGAGGTTGAGGGGTGCAGATTCTCGCCTGCAGTGGCTATTAGCTTCTAATTGCTGGCCGGAGTGCGGGCCACTTTGAAGGAGCAGAGATTGTTCCAGGGCCTGTGGCCCTGACGAATACAGGGATTCCTTTGAGTTGTCATTAACAATTGAGAACTTATTAATATTTACAAAGCAGATTTTTTGCCCTCTGCCCTCAGCGGAAGTGAGTGGAAGTCCCTGCAGGGCTTTAGTTTCTTGCAAACAAATATTTTTCATCATTTGAATGACTTTGTTGATTATTATTTAAAAGTAGGGGTGTAATAATTGAGCCGGTGTCACGGTGTGTCACCTGCAGCCTCGGCTGATAAAAAACATTGCCCTTGCTTGATGTAAATTTGCCCCACATTAAATAAATTAGCCAGGGGGGAAAAATAACTTCCCACAAACACTCTTGTTTGATCTTAATGACAGAAAATTGATTCAAGGTGATGAATTTGCAATTGGTTATGATTGATTACGGAGTGGCCAGGAAGGGAAAGGCCAATGTCAATTCAGCTTTGGCAAGGAAGCATTCATTTTACTCATTAGTCCGTCTCTTCCATCCGGAGCAGGGATGAACAACAACAAAAACAAAAAAGAAGTCAACTGTGATCCTTAACTTGCAATCGGAACGGACACCTCTTCACGTTCAAAGCTATCCGAGATGAAGGAGGAAGTTGGGTAGCCGGGGGGCCTTGTAGGAGGTGGACAAAGGCCAGATCCTATGTTAAATGATTGGGTTAATGAATAGGTGAGTAATGACCAGGAAACTTTCCCAGCATTCAAGCATACTGGGCTATGTACGCCTAACTGTTGAAAACAGAAACATGTGGGGCAATGTTAAAGTTTCAAAGCTCTGGAATATCACTGACACTTCTCCATTTTTCCCCAGATTTCTTTTTTCCCTCTCTCTCTCTCTCTCTCTCTCTCTCTCCTTTCCTCTGGCACACACTATGCTAAATCATAAACACATTGGCGCTTGGGTTCGCCTCATATGTTGTGGTGACTGTGAATATGGCTAATTTATTGTTCCAAAAATGAAGGGCCAGCGCAAGTTTTTGTGATTGTTTAAAAAATGAATAGACTTGAGTTTAGCATGAAGATTGCATGGAGTGTAGCATGAACAGCATGCGTTCATGAAGAAGAGATAATAGCTCCTCCCAATGCATTAGTGTAATAATTCACAGTATGCATGTGATCATTACAAAGTATTTTACCATTGTCACAACATGGTACACATCACATTGAGCACATTGAGGTCATGCTTCTGTTGTAGTAATATTATAACAGTTAATGTACACATTTTAAAAGATCAGTTTTCAGTTGCATGGAGCAATGTAGACCAGCAAAGAGCAGCAAAGTAACTCAAAATCTAATGGCGCTCAGTAGCAATTCAGGACCACAAGATTCTTTTCATCATCACGCTGGCTCTCACACACTCTCCCTGTTTCAAGTCATTTCACTATTTCAATGGGCTTCACATTCGACCTGTGCAGGTATGTCTGGGTCATTGCTGTGTATACAGAGGAGGCTGCAGCTTATTATGGTATGTTTTATAGTATGGCTCTAGAATAAAAATACGTGTTAAACATATTGTGTGTGGGTGTGTGCGTGTGTGTGTGTTCACTTTCTTTATTCAAACTCTAAAGGCATTGCTTTATTAAGTATTGATGTTACTCCCTGGAAGACGCGCCGAATCCCTTCTCGTGTGCTGGGAATGTACATTTAAAGTGAGTTGATAATGATCCTGTTCTCGGCCAGCTGGATTTTTCATATGAATCACTATTTCATTCAATAGACTCTCAATGTTGACTCTCAATTTCCCTGAATAGACTCTCAATGTTAACTGTTACTCAACACAATTTATACCTGATAAATCAGATTTTGAAATGGTGTTAATTATGGTCCAAAAATTCATGTAAGGCTAAAATCTTCTGAATCCTTCTGCTGTTTTGGTTTTTCTTCCACTGCTCTTCCAGGTATACATTTTTCGTTTTGCTCATTTGGTATGACTTACCCTGCAGAATAAACTCACTAAATAAAGAATCATAACTGTCTGATCCACTTTCACTGACTACACCTTTTCATCCAATCCTGGGTTGCCATGGGGATGACCAAATGCATATTATATGCATGCCTGAGCTTTTGGGGGCGGGGAGGAGGACGCCACAGTCGAACACAGAAATGTGTTCCACTTAAAAAGCTAATTTTACATATTTTATAGCTCCGCCGCTGCATACCGGGAGCAGAATCTGAGCCAGGGAGCACTTAGTGAGGCCAGTTTAGCAAGATGGCACCGCAGATGGCAGCTTCATCACGATGGCACACACACACACACACACACACACATACATATATGTATTTATATTTAATTTTGGCTGCAGAGAATTTCAGATTGACTGCTTTTCTTCAATTCATGAGCATATTTTCCTCTTTCTCTCTCTCAGATTTTTTAAAAATAACTTTGTACTGTGTACAAAGAACGAAAATGACAGCGACATAATTTATTTATTGAGTGCTAATCTTGTGCTTGCCAGCATTCTAGGAAAATTACCACTTACGATGGGATTCTGATGTGCTGCAGATATACACCATGTGCCAAATACCAAAACATAAATAAGGAATAGGACTAGTGGCTTAGCAAACCATTGCAGTAACAGTCACTTTATATAGCCTGAGCAATTACTGGATTATTGCCTGTTATTTTAGGTTAAAGCTAAATTGGATTTGTTAAATCAGATGGAAAAGCTCTGTTCCCTTCTTTCTCGCTGGAAATATGCAGTGTGGGTAAAGCCTGGGTGGCACGTTGGGATGCGAGCTAATGTGTGGCGAGCTGAACACCTGCGTACCAGCGCCAGTCATCTGAGAAAAATAAAAAAAACCTGAGGGGGGAACCACTGATTAGGTTTCGGTTTGCTCTGTTTGAAAGTCCGATGCAAATCAGCCGAATATCGTATTCCAACACGGATACGCAAGACCCCTGGATAACACAAGTGGGATTCGAATTCAGAGGAACTATTTGGCTGCTGCCCACAGTTGGGCCAGGCTGTTTGATGGTGCCTCTGGACTCCCACCAGCAGCAGCTGTGGATGCTGGGAGACCTGGCGCAAATGTCTGCACATGAGTTGCACTTCTGTAAAATTTTTATATGGACCTAATCTTTAAATTCTGATTATATAACAAAAATTACATCATCAACCATCAGCCAGCATCAGTTTTGGCCCTTGTTGAAATCTGGGACATTGAGCCTCATTGAACAGACACAATGAAGCACACAAGACCAAAACCCACAGGGTCTTTAACGCCAAGACGCTGTGAATACTTGTCACAAATTCAAGATTGTATTTTGATGACAAACATCCATCCACTTTTATCTTAATGTAGAAAAATCTTTTTGAAATGTCTATTCATCCTTTTCTTTAAATTTCTTGGCTGTCCACAGAATATTAAGAAATATTTTAATTATTGAATTAAACGCCATCACTAAATCAATGGATCCATTTTTCATCCCACAGTCCATTTGCATTGATGCTCTTTGAATTTGCCTCGAGGAATAAGAATAAAACTATACTATACATTTCTGGAAGAGACTTTGCAGAGCGCATTATTTATTTTGTCATAACATCTGATCATTATCACATAAAGCATATGATAGCATTAGACCCGAATAATCCAACAGACATTTCCATCATGCTGCATTCGTATTGTAAAATTAATACCACCTAATTAGGATGACCTCGACCCTGTCCATTCCAAAGGTTGTCCGCAGGAATAAAAAAAGAGGCAAGAAAAACAAGCGGCTGGACAGGCCCATGAGGTCATGGAGTGGCGAGAGTTGGGATTATCGTGCAAAGGCACCCTGGGAAGCGTGTGCTGATGGGGGCTGACAGCCTCAGTCCCTGTGCCTCATCTCGGCAAGCTGCTGGCTCCAATCTCTCGCAGTTATCTCTGCCACAGTGCATCGCTGTGACTTCCCACCGTATGGGCTTTATCGCCAGGTTATTAGCTCCATTGCCATCTGAGCTGGCAGGATCACTTTAGCGTGCTAATGCGAGCTTTAAGGTCACATGCGGCGGATTTGGGCTCTATTCTTCAGTAGAAGTGGACCCAACTGGGAACTGTGGGGAGGGGAGAAAGCTCCCGTTGCTACTGGAGATGCAGAAAACGCTTTGACTTTTATCCACATTTATTCATCTTTTTCTTCTCTCTAAATCATACATTTCCATCTCTTCATCTCATTGTTAATGTGCGCATGATCCACGTTTTCATCATGTGAAGATAAATAGTATTATTGTGCATGCAGCATGTACAGCTTCATACGAACAGTCCCTGAAACTCCCTCACTGTTATGTAGGCATATTAACACATTTAAGTGGCAATGAATGTGTTAAGCGCAAACACACTCATTTTGACAGCGCTATATATAATAATAATAATAATAATAATAATAATAATATTTGTTATGAATATGATGGGAGAATAGTTCATGAATATTTATAGCTTATGTTAGTAATCAGAATTGAACCGTTAACTGAGGGAGGGGTGATGAGTAAGAAAAGGTCTTCTGAAATGTTACAGCCCGCTGCAGCCAGCAGGGCAGCAATTGCATCAGATCGCTGTTGACATTTCACGACGGCGGTTGAGACGCCGCTTGCTGTGCGCCTTTTGCCGCGCTGCCGTCCTGTCCGAATGCGTCCTTGGGAGGCGCCTGTCCCTTCATCCTTTCGAGTGGCAGCGGTGTGCGAATTTGCGTGACCACGAGTCGCCACGAGTCAGGCCTTCGTTCCTCCTCGACAAAGTTTCGGAGATTATTTCTAAATCTGCTCCTCCTCGACCCTGGAGGTCCGTGCCCCCCAACCCCGGCGATGTAGCGCTCTGCATGGCCCTGTCCCGCGCGCCAACAATAGCCTCTGCGCTGTCTACGAAATATGGAAAGTCGAGCAAAAACGGTTTTATTTTTGCCGCACCGTGCCACAGACTGCTCCTCTGCTCCTGGCCCGAGGGCACTGTCAGGAGATCCGGAGCGCCGCCGCTCTCTCTGTGGGCTGCCCACGGTGCATCAGACGTCTGCTGCGTGACAGCTTAAGTAGCTTGATTATGTACCTCAGAAAACGGCCTTCGGCAGGATTGTCTCCCCTCCACCGCAGGTACTCTTTCCTGGTCCCTCATCATCACTCTTCCTCTCTCATTCCGTGTCCGCACACGAGGCAGTGTTTCCAGGGCCCAATATTAACAGCTTCTAATAATGAATAGAACAGGCGAATGGTGATGAATTTGAAACCCGGGGAGTGAAACGCAGTCGCCCTAATTGTTTAAAGGCCCGCGAGTCGTGACTGGGTGCAGAGGGGAGTCAGAAGTCAGAAGCCAGTCTTAGATTAACTGCATCCTAGACTTCCCCCCGGAGTTGCCCAGGAGCTATCAAATGCATCTAACGCCGATACATATCCCCGAGGACCGGCAGATTTTCTTTCTCGTCTAGCTTGAAAAGACGCCTTTGTGTCTCATCTAAACGTGTAGCGAGTGAACATTTCACCAAATGCGATTCTAGGTGTGTGATGACATGACGTCACATGAACAGTAAGGGGAAAGTACCGTTGCGGATGCTTTAAGGTAAGCGTTTTATACTTGTTTTTAAATCTTTTTTTTATTTATGAGCCCAGACCACTTAAAGACGGTTCGTGCGTACGGTGATGGATGGACTAGTTCTTTGGGCAGATTGCATAAAGGAAAGTATAGTCCCGGCGTGAGCGAAGATGCAGGAACACCATAAGCCTGGGGGTAAGATCTAATTGAATTGCATTTACTTGGCTACACACTGCTGGAGCTAAAAGGATTGTGCACGGCGAAGGGAAATAAATAAAAATAAAACAGTTTTAGCCAGATAGTAGTGCATTGCGCCGCTCTTGCTGCAGAGGCCTCCGAGGACGCCGTTTTAAGCTGTTAACCGCTTGGAGGCCGCAAATGTGGGGCGGCGTTCACTCCTCGCCACGGTTACGGAGCTGCAAAGTGAGGTTCTGTGAAAGGGAACCTACACAGTTATCCACATCACTGGCCACTCACACTGCAAGGGGTGTCGGCAATTAATCTTCATGAATGCAGTGCCCATTCAAAATTCCTTCAGAAGCAGCCAGTGTGACTTGGCTTCATAACCTGAGAAGGAGTGAGTAGCGTGTGGCGCCGTAGTGGGAAAGTCACAGTGGCTGTGTGGCTGTGACACGTCTTCACAAACAGTATTTGCGTAATTCATCCTAATATTTGTTTCATTAATTTGTTACCAGTAACAAATTGTAAAAGTGTCTTGTAGTGGAAATACTTAAAGGAAATTATGTTTGAGTTACAATAAATGTTGTTTTGTTATGTCCTAGTTAGTTATGTTCAAAGGTATAAAATGTACAGTTTACAAATTAAATAAATTTGCTTCATCCAAGACATTGTTGCTAATTTGATATTTGTAATATTTGTAAAAGAGAACCTCCATCCTTCTAATTTTCAAGATCTTTAACCTGATGAGAAACAGCCATAGCATGATGCACTGCTACGTAACGTACATTTAATACGTACACTCCTGTCCCAGTCAATTTACCCGTTCATTGTTCAAATCATGTAAAGGGTTCATCCATTAATTCTCCCTTTTCAGCTCCCTACTGAACGCCTCCTTTCAAAAAAGAATATTTGTCTAAGAAAAAAATCTTACCAAAATTACACATTTTGTTTGTAATTATAACTATGAAAATGTAACTTTTTTCGGTTGTTCCTACAAGAGAGCAAATAGGTCATATTTCTTTCACCTGACTATAAAACAATCCCATTTGAACAGGAAAATAACTACTAAAAATACTAATAGCAGTGTAGTAGGTATATTTTAATTTCCATTTCCAAATCCAAATAATTAACACTTTTTCTTAATGGGCCAGTATTAATCAAATTACATTATGCTGGATTAATAGTTTTTTTAAATAACAGCGCTGAGGTAAAGATATCAAAGAGCTTTTGTTAAAGGTCTAGTCCGTACGCATCAGGAAAAGCGCGACAGATGAAATGCGCTGCTTAAATAGTCCAGGGTGCAGAAGTCAAGTTAAATATTCCGCCTCTGATCTACCTGTAGAATGGAGGTGTTAAAAGGTGTCAGGCGTAAAGAGCAACATAATTACTCACAAATGGCGGGATCCTGTTTCACGTTTCACAGACGCAGCATCGGCTCAAGGCGATTCGCTCGTGGCCTGTGACCCCGGCAGCAACACGAGCTGCTGATGGCCTTTCTGTTGCCTGCAGCTCACCGGGAACGTGTTTCAGATACATCAGAAAGAATTAAAAGTGCTGGATTTTGGGCAGCGTACTGTAAATAGATGTGAAATTTTACATCTTGTGATACTGGTGAGATTCCCTAAAAAATATACTGAAGTATAGTGCATATACACACACACACATCAGTTTTTGGTTGAACAAGAGCAAAAAGAGCTTCACTTGGGAAAGTGTCACAGAGATGTCAGTTCTAGGCCCTTGAACAAAAGCTGGAGTGAAATTCCTGAAATACTTTTTTTTTAAGTCCCAAAAGTTCAGAAGAAAAGAAAGTGTTTAAAGGGGAAAAACCAAAACAAATAGCAGGGAGTAAAAGGAGCGAATAATGTACACAAACTCTGGCCCGCAGAGATCTGCGAAGTGAAAAGACTTAAGCCATCAAATTAGTTCTGGGGTCAGAGGCTTAAGTACCTTCTTTTGTGCGGCCGTGACCTCGGATCGTCACGCTTCTAGACAAAAAAAAAAAAAAAACAAATAAAACAATACCGGCGTAATGAGAGAGAAATCAGGGAGATTTTCGTAAGCCCTCCTGACGGCCATTGTGGTGTAGGGATGTGTGACCCCGTCTGTGTTCTGCCTCATAAGTTACTTCCTCAAATAAGCAGCTGGATTTCACGGTGCCCTCAACCGGCCCGTGACCCTGGTGTCGTCATGGTAATCGTCGGTGACATTGAAAATCCCACAGAAGTGGGGCTTCGCCCGAGCTGGACTCAACTTTGACAATAGAAATGCATACGTACAGTGCACTTGTGCACGTGTGTGTGTGTGTGTGTGTGCACGTATCCAGGCGTGGTAAGCAACAAAAGAGAAGTGGGTGGCGGCCGAAACGGGCCGTCTCTGTACAGTGCCGTAATTGCTGCCGCTGAGCAGCGGGGGTGAATTGGAGATGACACAAAGCCATTATCACAAAATCAAGTGCTGTTCTTGCAAATTATGCCGGTCTGGCTGAGCACCGTGAATCGCCCGTCTGATTCGCCACTGAAAGTTAATTTGTTCTCCGGCCAGGGAGGATCTCTTGCTCGGCAAACTCTCCCCCGAAAAACAATGACACTTTCTGGAGCCTGGGCCGATCGGAGCGCCGCCGCCTCGCCCGATTGGTGGAGTTGCTGCTGCCCTTAAGAAGACTCGAAATGACCTGAAGCGTTGGACGAGGTGGGCCGTGGCGCCGGAACTCGAGCCCAGGCCTACCTGTAACGCAACTGACGCTAATTCAAGCCGGCGGCTGTGGGCAGGCCTCTGCAACTTTCTCAGCCTCCCCAAGTAATTGGTGACCTCTGAACCCTCAGCTTACATGGGACACGGCGAAAGAGAGAGAGAGAGACAGAGAACTAGAATGACGGGTCAGTGCTGAGTGAACAAGATTTAGGCTCAGAGCTTTTTGGACTTTCTCTCTCACACACATACACACACACGTCAGTGAGTATGTAAAACATGTATTAGTATATTGTGAATCTTTATTAATACTTGTTCTATTTAGATATTTTGTAATTAAGCATTTGGGGGTAAACTTGCAACAAATCTCCACTTTTACTTAAAGCTTAATGTATTTCTTTGAAGGCAAGAAATAAATATAAAAAAAACAACACAATCGCATATGTATTCATAGAATTTTATAGGTGAAATTTAATTTAATTTGCACAAATTTAAGAGATTTTGAATAGAATTTGTTAAAGACATTAATGTACATGAAATTGCAAATGCACAGTATGAAGTCATTTTTTATTTACAGTGAGCGAGACATTATTATTTATGTCACACATAGGTTCCGTTGAATAAAAGCTTTTACTATGAATTCATAATTCTGCATCATAAAAAGTTAGGACTGACATCTCACAAATTAAACATGCCATGGAATTCTGCCTGACTTCCTGAAAGTTTGTCTTCGGCTCCAAATTATTCTGCTGAGAAATAAAAAAAAAATGAAATTGGAATCAGTTTCCTCCATGTTCTGTTCAGCATCTGCAGCTTTTATGAAGCGCCCGCGCTCTTCAGGAAACCTGCTTCCTCTGCCGTGACTTTTTCCCCCGTACGAATCAATTTGTCTCCACTGACGGAAAATAATTGCAAAGCAAACAAATTATGTCTGCCACATTGAGCACACCTCACCCTGGGGAGACGCCATGGTGGCGGGGCCGTGGCAGTGCCAGCCAGGCAGAGGCAGTCAGAGTATGGGAAAAGAGGCAGATTAAATGAAAGATTAAAGAGAAGACAGAGAAGGGTTTATTTCAGAGGCACATCATATTGTTCTATTCCTCTCAGAAAAGAGGGGGGGGGGGTGTAAAACGTTAGAAACGTAGGCAGATCCCAGGGCTATTGTAGATATTAATAGGAGGAGAAAGGGAGAGAAAAATGTGTGAGGATGGAAAGATGGAGAGGGCTGAAAGTGGCTAGAGTTGCATTATATATGCAAAGTGCTGAAAAGTGGAGGAAGGCAACACAGTTATATTGAAAGTGACAGATAACCATTCCAGAGTAGCACTTAAAACATCTCACCTTACAGAACCATTGTCTGGGAACTGAGATTGTGGGGGGAAAAAACATAGTCCATCGCTCACTTTTATTCAGATTGATTATATTCAGAATGGTTATATAATAAAAATCCATGAACAGTACATTTATGCATACAAACACACGCAAACACACACACACACACACACATATATGTACAGTACTGTGACTCTATCAACTTACATTTTGCAATCTGGGTTCAATAATATGTACAAAAAATTGTCATTGAATGTTTAAACAAAAGTTTTGTTTATTTAATCATATGTAAATTATGAATCTGGAAATTACGGATAGTGGAAACAGTTTCCAAAAAAGTTATATACATTACTTTATTATAACCTTTTATATAATATTTAATGTGATGTTTACTTGATGTTTGAGTATTATCATTATATATATTTATATGTGTGTGTGCTAAATAAAATACGATAATATAAGAATATATAATGATGCAGTCACTTCTTAAGATCACATTGGGAAGACTTTTTAACTGCAAAAAAATCTAGTATTTAAATTTAAAGTATGTATTTGACTAAATAAATACACAAGCAACACCCATGTGGTAATACCTATCCTGTTTGGGTCTAGGAACTTTTATACAGATGCCTTTTGAAGTCACATAAGACCAGGCCTTAAATGTTGTAAATGGACTCCAGTCCCTGAGCATGAGACTCTGCAGTCAGCACCACTACCACCACTTTAATTTACACGCCACTTCTCACTGGACCCTCTCAGGAGGTTTGCAGAGATGTGGAACCAAAAGGAGTTTGTCAGTGGATGTGATTGTGCCCCCAGTGCAGGCCACAGATGACACATAACCCACACATAAAACACTGGAATGAAAAGCGTAATGAAAACAAGAAATTTACTGGCTATATAAAGTCAAACAACGCATGCTATATAAATAAAAAAGATAATTTCATTTGAATTTAAACTAATTTATTCATATTTTGGAATCATATTAGAGTGTGATTATAGATTAGTATATCAAAACATTCATGCTAGCATATGCAAATCCATGTGAAAATGTCTGAAAAATATATTTAACATGGACTCTGTCGCCATCTACTGACAATTTCAGTGACACTAGAAATGACTTATTACTGATTACTGATTAATAAGCTGATAACTTTAATAAAACAGAAAACACATACAGGTAATATAAAAAGTCCCTGTGCTCACTATGATAATAACTGCAGTAGATAGATTTTGAAAGGAATGTTTCTGGAATATATGTGGAAATAATATTGGACATAACCCAGGTCTGTGCATGTAGCACACTGCCCCACCACAGCTCACAGGCAAGCTCAGTCTTGATCAGGACAGAATGTTTAAAAAAATGAAAGCATTTGCCCCTGAATTTAGAAAAAATCCCAAAAAATCTAGTGTGGTGGAGCTCGAGCTCACAAATCTACTTGCTCACCACCATGTACTTATTAGAGGGTCAATTATAATATTATAACAAAACAAAGAAAACTATATTCACAACATAGAAATGTGTTCATTTTCTCACTCCAATCTAATTACAGCTTCTGTGCTTAGCCTACTGTGCAGGGTGATTGCTTATTAAGTACCTCAGTCAGCCCGAGCTGTTCTAACACAGCTCCTCAGTGTGTGTCAGGAGGTCACAGGAAACCCTAGAAGTTCCTGAGGAGCCAGGTAGGAGAAGAGCCACTTGTCTGGGTAAAGTAGCTCCACCACCAGGGCTTCTCCTGCCTCTCCTCCCCGTTCTCCCGATCCCTATAGCTCTCAAACTGGTTATATGGGTCAAAGCGCTCATAGGTTTCCACGCCGGGTATGTAGAGATCATCCACGTCTGGCTCCAGAGACACCTTCTTAAGGACAAAATCTACACGACCTGCCTTGTCCATGTTGTGTGGCAGGTTGACCCGTTTCATGACTTTGGAGTAGCCTGACGCAGTGGCGGTGAGGACATGTACGCCGGGATTTAGTAGGCGCCAGTAGTCACCATCTTCAGCTGCAGCAAAGAGAAGAGAAAGGGTGGAGAGACGGGGTGATGCTTCACTTTATATTGTATTGTTCATTCGGTACACACAGTGACTTTTACAAAAGCTGAAAGTAATTTAATTAATGTGTCTAACTGGATGTACAGAGATGGCTGCTGACAAAAAGTTATTACTGTCAAAACATGACCTTCCCAATTTGAAGAACAGCGTGAGTGTTCTCCGCATGAATTCTGTATGAACTTACCTGTAGTGACCTCATGTCGTATTCCTCGGACTGATATGGTAGCTCCTTTGATACCATTTCCAAACTCATCTTTTACTACTCCCTTAATGCCTTGGTGAACCTGCGATATAATAGTAATACAGTGGTTTCTGTAATTATTGGGACATCGACACAAATCTAATCTTTTTGGTTCTACACACCACCACAACGGATCTGTTTTCTGTGGCCGAGCTCACCGGTGCGTTCAAAACAGATGATATTGGAAACACCTTTTTGAAATCTCTCTGATGTTTGTTTTTTTTATTTTATTTTTCATCCTAAAGATTACTTACTTCACTGATAGTGACAGCTCTGTGAATCTCATATTGACAATTGACAGCAGCCGATTGGGCCAAATGCAAATAGCCCTCTTGAAATGAACTCTAGACCTTTCATTTGCCATTTTTAAAAAGTGGGAGGCACATATACAAACTGTTGTAATTCCAACATTGTTCAACTGATTGGACGTAAATACCCTAAAATTGAAGCGGACTATGCATTTAAAGCACATGTAAAGAGCCAAGAAGATTAGAATTGTCTCAATATTTTTGGACCTGACAGTATAGACATAGATCCTGCCATGCTAGAAACGTGTTTTAGCTGCTCAGGGCTGAACAGATCGGACTCACCGCCTCCATGAAACTAAGAAGAGCTTCTTTATTTCGAAGCCATTCAGGGTACAATTCGTCCTCCGGAGGAAACTTCTCACAGCCTAACTCCACTGTGAGCTCGAAACAGTTGCTATGCAAATAATTAAAATCAGCCATACCTACAAAAGTAAAAAAATATATATTATACCTCAATAAATCTGTCTGTATATGAAAGAGAGGAGCTACGTACCTCCAGCAAAAACTATACCACTCCGCGCCATTAATGATGCCTCCTCTGTGAGCGAACGAAGCACCGCATCTGTCCTGTGCTGTTGCTGGCCAATGTTGGCATGGGCATCAGCGTAGGTCCTGGCCACACAGCTTAAACATCTGGGAAGTGATGTGTCAGTGAGACGATTCTAGGACCACTTTTTGTACTGCAAATGACTGTTCTAATTAAATCTAATGTGCAGAAATGTGAAAATGCATACTGCTGATGTGACAGGAGGAGCACGTTGCAAAATCATTTTAACCTACATAGATCAGCAATTATTTAATTATTACTTTTATCACAAACATATTATTATACTATTATTATCTGTATAATTTTTATTGATCATATTTCTTATTTCTTAATATATCTTGTATTGTATTGTGGTGTACTGCTGCTATAAACTGAATTTCCCTGAGGAACCTTCATATAAAGTAGCAAGAGTCCTTGTCCTTAAAAATGATGTGTTGGGCAAGAATAAGGCCTTGGATGACTTCACAAGGTCCATATTGTGATGACATAACATCTGCTCTGACTGACAAGCTTCTGAAGGTCAAACAGCTGAAAGTTGCTTAGTGAAGGAGACTTTGCAGCCACAGACCAGTTAGGGTACCCATGGTGAACTGTGTCTACCAACGAAAGCTCCTTAAATAAGCATGCAAGTAGAAGGTGCCCTGGTCTGAACACCTCAGCCTTACCTGCTCATCAGGCGTGGGGGAGAACATCTTGTCCTCATGGGGATGTTTAGAAAAGTCAAAAGGATAGGACACCAGAAGTTCTCCACCATGCAGGCTTGCAGAGAGGACAAAAGGGATAGACCTGATCCATTTCATCACTGCGTACGTTTCTGGAGCCACCTGCAAGTTAGGAAGCCTTGGTGTGCTGAACACAATTGTGGTTTATTGATTGGATTCTGGAGACAAACCGACATTCTTCAAGTGCGGCTACCTTATTGAACCAGAAAGAATCTGGTATTGGAATGTGGTCAATCCTGAACTGCCTGTATCGGCGGCGGCTGTATGCGATGCTGGTGAGGTCTGGGAAATTGCGGTTCAGGTCGATGTTCTGGGAGTTGCGTCTGCCATTCAGCCACCCGTTGAAATACTGAGCCTGAATATTTCACACATTAAAAGTTGTATTAATGATTACTGGTTTTGTGTTCATTCTTCTTTTGTCAGCTGTTGTAAAATGAATTTCCTCACAAGGATGTAAAAATTAAAACATTCTGCTTTTAAGCAGCTCTTTTTGCAGATTTCATGGTTCACCCTGTTTACATATTAATCACGTATTACACCACAGTTCAAACTTGCCAGTATCATTGGCTGAAATTATTTTTTGTGCGTGACAATATCTCACAATCAATATCTGACACATCTATTTGAATATCTTCACAGGTTATTAATTCACATCTAGTAGCAACATATTGTGATATGTTGTTTCTTCAATTATTTTAATTACGTCATAATTGATACCAATTCAATAAATAAATATTTAGGACAAATACAAGAGGTGGTGCTATACACTGAAATATATCTCACGGTATAGCATCATAATCAGAGACTAAAAACTATACTAGCACAGTACAGTACAGTGTAGTACAGTACAGTACAGTACAGTACAGTATAGTACAGTACAGTACAGTATAGCTAATGACACAATATCTTTTTGCTCCTGTGTCAAATACAGTAAACGTCTCATCTTTACATCTTGGTCGAGTTCGGGATCACTGCGATCAGCCATCTCAGCACTGGCCAGCTCGTAGCCATCGGGGTTCATGGAAGGCAGGATATGGATACGCGTTGTGTTTATTAGCGTCTGGATCCGTTCGTTTCCCAGCAGATATTCTGAACACAGGTATTCCGCCAGGTAGATGAGCAGTTGCCGCCCCAGCACCTCGTTTCCATGCATGTTGCCCCACATACTTGAACTCCGGCTTCACTGTGGGACAGAACATAACATTTCTTCAGCCGCTCCGACTTTAGTCATCTTTCGACCTTCAAAATATATCGTAAGACTTGTGCGTAACCACGGAAGAACATCCCATTTACCAAATGTCCATGAATTAGCAGCCAGTAAATACATTGTAATATTGATAAGGTTCATTGTTTCATATTGTTAAAAGTTGAGCACAAACTCGAAAGTAACGGCCACTATTACAGTAACGGGGCAGTGGTGGCCTAGCGGTTATGGAAGCGGCCCCGTAAACAGAAGGTTGACGGTTCGAATCCCGATCCGCCAAGGTGCCACTGAGGTGCCACTGAGCAAAGCACCGTCCCCACACACTGCTCCCCGGGCGCCTGTCACGGCTGCCCACTGCTCACTCAGGGTGATGGTTAAAAGCAGAGGACAAATTTCACTGTGTGCACTGTGTGCTGTGCTGCTGTGTATCACATGTGACAATCTCTTCACTTTACTTTACTTTATTACTTTAAGTGTGAAGCTTGTTTTACAGTTTAAGATTAAAGTTGTCCTCAGGATTTACCAATATAAACAGATTTTTTATCCTATCCTATTTATGTAAATCCTGAAGATGACCATGAAGGTGCCAGGCCCAGGTAAACGGGGAGGGTTGCGCCAGGAGGGGCATCCGGCGTAAAACCTTTGCCGTGAACTGTGCGGTCAAGGTGCCTGCTGTGGCGACCCCTAGTAAAGTAAAAGATTTAAATCCTAAGGAAGCCTGACCTTCCAAACGCCACGTGCTGGGCGTGTAGCCTCAATTTGAAAATAGGGCCTCGTGAGTTTCTACTGGAGGGGGGTGCAGCGGACTTTTTACAACTGAAAACGGAACGGAACGTCTACATTGTAAGACATGTAAGACTAGACATTTTCTAGAGTAACAGAGCTTTGTAATGTTTTTTATGATTTTGTCGGTGACATCACCAAAGCTGGCTGACAGAAGCAGGACTCTATGTCGCTGAAGTACTCACGCAGCTCGTGGTGTCCAGGGTTTGTGGAGAACTCAATCACCAGCAGGTCTTTGCCCTCGGCACTGCGGCCGATGCTGTACGTACGGGAGATGTCGGAGCACTTGGCGGCTGTCCGTTTGAGGACGTTCACCATCTGGGCATTGGTGTGGTAGATGAACTGGATGATGGTGGAGGGCTCACCAGAGAAGTTGGCAAATGCAACCTCTTGCCTGGCTGGGGAAGCAGAACGAGCGAATAATGCTGATTCACCGGCGGTCTGGAAAACGGTTGGAATGTTCTTCTTTCTTTCTTTCTTTAAAACCAGGGTGCACGTTACCTTTCAGGTCAGCCAGCGGGTCATAACAGCCTTCCTGGTCACTGACAAAGAAGCGGTCGCAGTCCAGGAAGAAGGGCCATGCCATGTCGATGCCCTCCAAGGCGTGGCCGCAGGCCTTGCGCACCTCCTCGCAGCTGCTCCGGCAGGGCCTCCGAATGCGGTCGCCCCGGCACTGTGGGGCCAGGACGGAGCAGCCCAGCAGGCGGATGTCGGGGGAGCACTCGCCGTTCAGCAGGCCGTGGACCACGCTGAGCAGCAGGTACTCTGCGCCCATCTCGGTCTCCTGTCGGCTGCGGTGGCCCACGATGTTGGGGAAGATGGTGTGGCTGTATGGCATGTCCTGGCAGTAGCCAAGCGCCACATCGATGCAAGTCGCTGATACGAATGCATTTCGTGAAATGAACGCAATCGTTGCCAGACACGACTCACATGAATACAGTACAGGCCAAAAGTTTGGACACCTTCTCATTCAATGTGTTTACTTTATTTTCATGACCATTTACGTTGGTAGATTCTCACTGAAGGCATCAAAACTATGAATGAACACATGTGGAGTTATGTACTTAACAAAAAGTGGAGACCTGACCTCCACAGTCACCGGACCTGAACCCAGTCGAGATGGTTTGGGGTGAGCTGGACCGCAGAGTGAAGGTAAAGGGGCCAACAAGTGCTAAACACCTCTGGGAACTCCTTCAAGACTGTTGGAAAATTCCACATTTCAGGTGACGACCTCTTGAAGCTCATTGAGAGAATACCAAGAGTGTACAAAGCAGTAATCAGAGCAAAGAAGCTAGAATATAAAACATGTTTTCAGTTATTTCACCTTTTTTTGTTAAGTACATAACTCCACATGTGTTCATTCATAGTTTTGATGCCTTCAGTGAGAATCTACCAACGTAAATGGTCATGAAAATAAAGAAAACACATTGAATGTGAAGGTGTGTCCAAACTTTGGCCTGTACTGTATATACACAACTGGTAGTGGGAAACCGAGAATGAAACCCCACTTACTACCATTGTGTCCCTGAACAAGACACAAGACCCAGTGTCTCCAGGGGTGGCTGTCCCTGTAACTACTGGATGTAAGTGTCTTGCTCAGGGACACAGTGTGAGATTTAAGTGGGATTTGAACCTGGGTCTTCTGGTCCATAGACGAGTGTGTCACCCACTAGGCTACTACCACCCGTAAGAAGTACTTAGTCCTTGTGGCTGTCATTTTAATGCACTTCGTAACAGTTGAGATCGCCTACACCAAATACGTCTCAACACGGAAACACTCTTAGCAGAGATGCCAAACGACAGCCAAACAAACCACTGTCTCACAATCAAGCACGACCTGTTTGCTGGTAGCATGGCTTCATAATGAAATGAACGTGGAAAGTATGGTCTTACGTTTTTCTTCTGTTGGGATGGAGCATCGTCCTGCAAACCAAACAGCAAATTACAGACACAGGACAGGGTCACAACGCAGAGAGCAGCTCAGCACTAAGATGGAAGCAAAGTGGGGCTTTCCATGCGGTAATACAGGCCACCCTCGGCTCTAATTATCATCCTGGGCTTGCTGGGTTGGGTCGGTTTGCGACTTTAACTGAGCTGAAAAGAACTGAGCCTCCGAACTCTGAAAAACGCTGAAACCGTTTCATCATTCGTGGGAGGACGAGAAGTGAAACGCCTCTGCGTTTGAAGCGGCATACGTCACCTAAAGCCTCGTCCTCCAGGTTCGCAGCGCAGCGGCGCGGCGGCGCAGGCGGACAGGACGCAGAAACAGAGGAGCAGAGCGGGACGCATCGCAGCGGTGTGGCCGGAGGTTCGAGCCACACCTCACGGAGAGAGAGAGGGAGGGGAGTGGGGAGAGGAGAGGGGGGAGGGATGAGATGGCGAAGGAGGACGATAGAGGGAGAGAGAGAGAAGGAGGGACTGGAGGAGCCAGGGAGGTAGGAGACTTGAGAGATGGGGGGGACGGGACGGGAAGGAAGAGAGATCCGAGACTGAGGATCGAGGGAGAGAGAGAGAGCAGAGAGAGAGAGACCGGAGGGAGTGGGAGAGAGGAGAGAGAGAGAGAGGGAGGAGGAGGAGAGAGAGGGGCAGAGACAGGGAGGGAGAGAGAGAGGGGGGAGGGAGAGAGGGAAGGAGAGAGAGGGGGGGGAGGAGAGAGAGAGGGAAGGAGAGGAGAGAGAGGGAGGGGAGAGAGAGAGGAGAGGGAGGGAGGGAGAGAGAGAGGGTGGCAGAGGCAAAGAGGGTGAGAGAGAACGGAGAGGGAGGGAGAGAGGGGGGCAGAGAGAGAGAGAGAGGAGAGAGAGGAGAGAGGAGAGGGAGGGAGAGAGAGGGAGCTTAGAGAGACCGATAGGGAGAGAGAGGGAAGGGGGAGAGGGGGCAGAGAGAGAGAGAGAGAGGTGGGATCAGGTTACAGTTGCGCCTGTCCACTCGTCCTTAACTGTTCCCTCAGACTTTTTTTATGAGATATTTTATTTATGTTACCTACATGTTCATTTCAGTCACGCGCTCGTGGTTGAATCTTGGGAAAATAGAGGGTTGGGAATACTTGCCTTCGGCCGTGAATCCGTGTCTGGGCGCCGGACACTGCAGTTCCCGCCCCTTAAAATGTCCAGAGGTGCATTTTTCATTCAAGTGTCATAGGTTGCATTCCACAATTTCATGGCGCATTTAAACGTCGAACTGAAGCTGGCAAAGTAACTTCTGTTTATTTTACACACAAAAAATCCCACTGAAATTCTACACATCGTGGATGTTGTAGCTTGAACATCAGCCACTTTTGAAAAATCCTCTAGCCATGCTATCACTATTTATTAAACCTACCAATTTACAAGCATTTTTGTTGGCTGTTTTGTTGGGATCATTTCCATGTGCTGCGGGTTCATGGTTATAAATATGGAATTTCCCAAATCATGTACCTTTAAAGGTACAACGTGATATCCCAAAGGATCTGTCCTGTACGTTTTAGGTACAATCAACTGAAAGGAACAGGTTTAACATTGTACCCTGTGTGTCCCTTTATTTCTCTGAGCACCGTCACCACACACTGCTCCCCCGGGCACCTGTCATGATGGTTAAAAGCAGGTTGTGTGTTTCGCTAACAATATCACAACAATGTATTGTAATTATAGGGTTATGGCCATCTGTGTCTGAGTAAAAGTGGTTTCTCCAGGACATCACAAAGATTCCTAACTCAGTTCAGCCGGAGCAACCCCTCATCAGCTGGGACTATGCGTGATGGGAGCCCCTTTCACCCCAAATTGTCCACATGACCATTTTCCATTGGGCTATAATATTGTCTTTGAGCTTTCTCATCCATTCAGTGCTGTTCTACAACCGCATCCGCATCTGCTGAGATGACTGTTATCTACCTCTCTTCCAGGCTTCTATGATTTCCTTCAATGACTTTATTTACATGATTCTCTCCAAACCCATAGCATGTGTCTTCCATCATAGTTGTTTAAGAATGAGAAGGTGACCGCATTATCCTTAGAAGAATGTTGAAGACTCTGTGAAGACTCGGTCTCTGTGTGTTCTGTTTGAAGTCTGTAAAGGTCATCAGTGATGTTCAGACAACTGGTGTCAGTGTCGTCTTTACAGTCCCTTCTGATTGGCTGGATATGTGCTCACAATCCTTTGGTAAATCATGTGTAATTGTGTTTTATTGCCATGCTTTAATGCAGAAAATGTCTTTGTAGCAGCACTGAGAACCCCGAGGCAGAGAAGATTCACTCCTCTGACCTATAGAGCATTACACAAGAAAGCACTGACAGCAGAAGTAGCACTTAAAATGCCCATCAAACTTACACACACACACACACGCACTGGTTCTACATTTACATTTTTACATTTACATTTACGGTATTTATCAGACGCCCTTATCCAGAGCGACTTACAATCAGTAAGGGATTACTTACAATCAGGGACAGTCTCCCCAGGAGCAATTTAGGGTTAAGTGTCTTGCTCAGGGACACAATGGGTAGTAAGTGGGGTTTGAACCTGGGTCTTCTGGTTCATAGGCGAGTGTGTTAACCCACTAGGCTACTACCACCCTGATTAGTTGCATAAGTGTATATGTAACTGGAGAGAAGAGTCATATCATTCCTTGCGCACACACCTACACACACAACATGGGCTTCACTGTCAGGTCAAAATCCATCCCCGTGTAAGATGGGGACGTCGTAGGGCCATGACGTTTCTGCACCTTTGTTTTGCGTAGAGGTTCAACACCTCCATTTTCCAAATGGCAAGAGGTGTGAAATGCCAGCCATGTGTTTTGAGATCCCCCGCCCCGCATTTGTCTGCCACAGACGGGAGACACCGGGGGCGTGACAAGACAGAAACAACTAATTTCTGATTGGTCTGTGACAAATGTATAAAATAATGTTCACTTGTGGTCTCTGGACCTTTTCATTCTCTTTTTTCCATCGGGAACTGAGGGGAATCTTCCCATCAGTCTCTGAGTCTTTTCTCTCTACCCATTTTTTCTCCTGGATCAGGTGATGTCTCTGAAGCTTGGTTCAGGCTTTTCTGTCTTTTCTCTGTCTTTTCCTCCTGTCTTTCATTTTGGTTTTCTCTGTAACATTGGTACCTTTTTTACACACAATATTTACATATAACTGCAATAATAATTTACTGGTGTTAATAAATTAGAAACTGATCATTCTTTAAACCTCTATTGTGCCATGCCTCTTTCATGCCAGGTAACATCAGGTTGGAGTGGTTTTGAGTACAGTGCTGTGTAGAGAGAGAGTTTTTTTTTTTTAATTGTAATTCTCCACAGTTTTACAACCAGCAAACACATTTACAAATCACTAGTTCTGCGAAATGTACATTTACATCATTTACATTTACAGCATTTATCGCCCTTATCCAGAGTGAATCCCAACCCGCCAAGGTGCCACTGAGGTGCCACTGAGCAAAGCACCGTCCCCACACACTGCTCCCCGGGCGCCTGTCATGGCCGCCCACTACTCACTCAGGGTGATGGGTTAAATGCAGAGGACAAATTTCACTGTGTGCATGTATCACATGTGACAATCACTTCACTTTAATTAAGTGTCTTGCTCAGGGACACAATGGTAGTAAGTGGGATTTGAACCTGGGTCTTCTGGTTCATAGGCGAGTGTGTTACCCACTAGGCTACTACCACCCTATATATAAATGTAAGTGTCTTTAGACTGTTAGGGGGAATTGTGTCCTCAGTGTAATGAAGATCAGTTTTAAACTACTAGCTTACAGTCTTTTGTCTTCATTTTTTATAAAACCGTTCACTGCATTCATATTGAATACAATCATTATTATGATGATTTCAGCCAAGATACCATCTGAATGATGGCCTCAGGAGAAACCTTCAAACCTGTAAATGCAGAGACGACCTTTCATTGACACTGATCCTGAAACACAACGTATTTGGCATCCACATGAAATAGTTCATATTGGCTATTCACACTGCACTGAGTACAATTTAATTCTCCCCTCTCAGCTGTTTTCAGTTCAAAGTATCTTAAGGCGTTCCCTTGTCTCTGGCATTCAACAGGATATTCCAAAATTCCTCAAAGCTGCACAAACAGCGCTCGCCCACACCACTCCTGCGGTACACTCTGTCTACCGGACCGCATTTTGAAAAGATACTCAATGACGCCTGCCGGTTTTTGGGCGTCTCTGGGCATCACCCCATTCACCAGTGTTCAGATGTGTGTGTGTGCACATAATTCATTTTTTACGCACATTTATCAGGAGTGGATGTGGAAAGTATTCACTGCGTATTCACAGTCGATGCACTTTTGGCAGCAATTACAGCCTGGGGTGTAGACCTGTAATTGCTGGAGTCTTCATGAGTCACCAGCAGTTGTTTTGTGTGTGTGATTGTGCTGAAGTCACAGACCTTTCTGATGAATTTGAGCATTTGTCATGCCACAGTTCACAAAATATGAGATTTACAACGTTTTGCTTTTAACCCTTCTATATTCTTCACTACAGTAATAACCACCTTAATGTACCATATGAACCAAACTTTCATTTGGACACTTTTTCTCTTGTCCATTCTGAATCTGGAAGCTGTGTGGGTTCAAGGTTCTGCGTGCATAGGTCTACAGATGAATTCTGTTGTTGAATTGTTTTTAAAAATGTCTTTACACACCTATATTTATTAAGGAAAGTAAATTAATATTAATGTCAGGTTGAAAGAATTTTCATAATACCAAACTCTAGTCCTGTAACACTAGATGGAGCCATTTACCACGGTGCTCTGTTAACGTCACACAACACATACAGCAGGGTAGTCGATTATAAATAGTACACGTTTATGGAATGTAGATTTTTTTATAAGAATCTGAATATAATGTATTTAAGCCAAATATTCTCATTGCAACTTTGAACTCTTGGCTCACTTGTTCCAAGATAACTGGAGTCATGCTATGAGAATGTGCCTTGGCAGCTACAGAGCATTCTACATGGGCCTTTGAAGTGTCTAGTCCTTGGTCTAGAATCTCATCGCACTGCTCGCTCTCCCCCAAAGCATCAATGTCGGAGTTGAAATGTGGTTAATCAAAGTTTATACTTCATTAGTCAAAAGGATGCTGTTCAGCAGATAGAAAAGATCTCATCGGTCATACAAGCAGCAATGTAGGTGTTGCATGTGACGTAGAAGCGTGAAGTTGTTCCCTAAATATAATGGAGTTGAGTTGGAGATTAGTGACATCAGTAGGAAACACCCAAAGGAAGAAATAATGCTGGTCTGAAGTCACTATGTCAGAAATATACCAAAACATCATGTTCTTTCCAAGAAGTAAACAGCGTACCCTCAAGAACAAACAGCAGATCATGGAAAGTCGCGATCAGAAGTGCAGTCACCATCCTAAAAAGAACAAACTTGTTAATGTGCTAGGCTGCACAACTACAGGCATTAAACCCATTTAAAGGGGTTTCAAGGCAGCCTGGCGCGGGTTGTCCTGATTCGAAGGGCACTACACCAAATGTAGTCTTATGTTGTTGGTGCAAGGAAGGTGATGAATCAGATGAATCCTTTGTGGCTCAACCTATCCTGGATGTTTTTTTCGCCAAACACTACTGTTGTCACAATGAAAATGAATAATTATGTCATGTTTGATTAAATTCTTTATAATTTGAAGGGTCTGTATTTTGTGATGCAAATGTTATAGCCTTTGGGCACTGTAATAACCAGTAGGCAAGGCTGTCTACTGCCGGACCTACATAAACTGTGTTCTCTGAAGGATCTGGTCCTGAATTGAGACACACCCTGTAATCAGACTTTTCCTCTGTAATACTGACAATTTAATATCATTATGAAATTATGAATAAAGATTGTTTTTCCTCTGAAAAAAGTATTAATGCACTTATTATTGTTATATATTATTCATGTTGTGAATAGTACAGCATTGAAAGAAGAAAAAATTAACAAAAAAAAAGCAGCAAAACATGTCTGCAGGTTGAAGGAAGCCATATTTTAGACTTTAAAATACCTTTTTAAGGCCAATTTCATCAAATTTAAGACTCTTGAACTTGTGGGTTGTCAACTACATTTTTCTCAGCAGACACCAGATGCTCTTCTAAAATACAACGTTAATGTATTTTATCTTAAATGTCTCCTGTTTTGAAAATTTAACTTTAGATTATCTAACATTAATCTAAAATGTCTATGGTCTTGTGGTGGCTAGAAATGGTGATATGTATAAAGAGTACTTTGGCCATTCTGCTTCACCATTCAGAGAGCATTCAGATGGAATTTCCCCTTATGTCATCATAAAGGAAAGGTCACACAAGACTCTGAAGAACCAGTGGGTTAATAGAATTTTTTTCTGATAAACACTGACAAAGCATCCTGTTTGTTTCTGAACTTCTTACAATAGAGAGTGTATTTAAAGTAAATGGAGTCAAGTTCCTGTTGTCTGTTCACCACGGTTGAATGTGTGTGTAAAGGCAACATACACAAGTGGCGATGAGATTTCTTTACTTTACTTTACTTTACTTTAAGAGGAAGACACCAGCAATTCTCGTTCGATTTCTATAGAATATTGAGTTTACAAACTAAGAGCCCTGATAAGGCTTAGACTTGTCAGTGAAGAGCATGCTTGGAGATTGTTAGGTGCTAGACTAAGAAAAATTATAATGTATTTATACATTTTTGTATTGTTTGTGCAATGTGTATGCATGTGCGTGTGTAAGTGTTAGATTTCGCCAGTGAAGTCTCCGCTGTGAATAGACGATCTAACGGAAGGGAAAACAGAGATGGTGGGCATGATTGGTCGGATGGAGAGTTTCGATAGCACTGCCGAAGATGACGTATGCGGAACATCAAGCAGTACTGCCTGGCTAATGATATTAACATTGGGGAAAAGGCAGCTGTTTTATGGGATTATGGGAGCTAAAACCTATAATTTGCTTCATAGCCTGCTAGCTCCTGCTAAGCCAGCTGAGAAATCCTATCAGGAAATTGTGGACGTGCTACAGAATCACCTGAACCTTAGACCACTTGGTTCCATAAACGAAAATTAGCTGAAAATGAGGAGTCAATGAGACTGGCTGAACATTGTGATTTTGGTTCAAATCTAAGTGACTGTCTCTAAGAGACAGACTCCTATATGGTTTGCACAATGAGACAATACAAAAGGTACTTTTAACAGAAAGTGTTGTCATTGTCTTGTGCAATTGAAATAGCCACTAGAGAAACTGTAAAATTACAGCAGCAGATGGCACAAAATGGCTGGCACACCAGAACAAAACCCCACGTGTCTTCTATGTGGGAGGAACTCACATATCTCTTCTGATTGTTGGTTCAGAGATATGCAGGGGCACATGCAGAAAATGAGCGAGACCGTGGTAGAAGAAAAGTTCCACGAGCACAAAAAACGAAACACCGGAACGTACATGACGTTATGCTACAGGCTCCTCTGATTATGACTCCTGCTGTGTGCAGCTCGCTTGTTTCGGGGTGTGTTCACTGAGGGACTCCAAACAAAACTCCAAAAAATTCTAATGCGGCCTAGGGACCCGATCATGCACCCTCAAAGGCACACAAGCACGTGCAAACAGGAAGCAGAGGCCTGATTCTGATACACAGCAAACTTCAACAACACTCAAACTAGAGAAAAAATCTCAAATAAACACATAAAATGTCCTGAAAGTTCCCCTAAAAACCACTACAAAAACATGCTTCATAAAAGAATAAAAAACACACAAACAGAACAGAGACACCACAAGCGTAAATCTCCATCATTCTCATAGCCTCAGGACAAATCACAGCCAGATGTGTATACACGTATGCACCCCGAAACACCAACGTACATAAAAAGACAAAATAAACAAAGTGAAGTGATTGTCACACGTGATACACAGCACACGGTGCACACAGTGAAATTTGTCCTCTGCATTTAACCCATCACCCTGAGTGAGCAGTGGGCAGCCATGACAAGCGCCCGGGGAGCAGTGTGTGGGGACGGTGCTTTGCTCAGTGGCACCTCAGTGGCACCTTGGCGGCTCGGGATTCGAACCGGCAACCTTCTGATTACGGGGCCGCTTCCTTAACCGCTAAGCCACCACTGCCCCAAATAAACCCAAACCCAAAGAAAACAAGGAAACTAAAGTAAAACAATCTTTCACGCAAAGGATAAAAAATCAGGTCGGGGGAAAAGCAAATCTATTAAGGCTCGGGGCAAATCAAAATGAAGGCAAATGCAAATTCACAAATAGGGGAAACCAGCAAAAATAAATAAAAACAAAACAAAGGGACAAACAAGGAAAGACTAATAGGGTCACCATGAAATTCACTGATGGTGCATTAACAAATCATTAGTATATAATTAAAAAAACATCTTTATTAGTATGTGACCCACGTCCATAATTTCAAACATAAACCAATCTGCAGCTTTAACACTTTACATATTAAATACTTTATTGTCTATGCACAGTCAAAATTAGTGCTATAGTACAACGAGATTTGTAAGCAGCATTACTAAAATGTAATTGCTGGAATACACTAATCATGTTCCATCATGCAGAATCAGAGCACTGGTGGAAATGCATGAAAGCAGAACAAAGACAGTGATTGGTTTACTTCGTAAGATGTCACATGGTAACAGTCATTTCTCACAAGCCCAGATACATGCATGCTTTCTCAGTCAAATCTTGTTAATGTGAGTAAGAGATTGTCATTGTGAAGCACAGGACACGGTGACACAATGAAATGTGTCCTCTGCTTTTAACCATCACCCTTGGTGAGCAGTGGGCAGCCATGACAGGCGCCCAGGGAGCAGTGTGTGGGGACGGCGCTTTGCACAGTGGCACCTCAGATGCACCATGGTGGCTCAGGAGTCGAACTGGCAACATTCAGGTTATGAGTCCATTTCCTTATCCACTAGGCTACTACTTGCCCGACCACTAATGTCCTTCTTTCCAATCGCTCAGTTTAGGAGGCCGGTCATCTCCTGTCTTGGAGGTCTACAGACAATTCCTTTGACTTCATGCTTGGTTTGTGTCTTGCAATGAGGGTGACTAACAAAATGTCCAGAAATTGGTTAAAACCCATGGAGGTGGGTCTCCAAATTCACTGCACATCCCAGCCGGTGATTGAATGTCAGTGTTTGACTGTAAACTACTATTCTGCCCAATCTGTTGATACACTGCATATTGCATCTATATTTTTTTCAGAATATTCTGCCCTGGAATTTATTTTTGCAAAGCAGTGGTTTGGGGTTTTCTAGTGATAGCACTGTTCTTCATTATATTTCTCATGGTAGACCCATAAACTCAATCTTGGATACAATTCCAGAGTCCGTGACACTTTCAGGTCCTTCAGTATTTCCCCACTCTGATCCCAAGAGATTATCCCAATAAAACTAAATTGATTTGATATTATTTTATGGATGGATGTTCAAATGAAGATGTGGGACAAAATTTTTAAATGTGCTTTGGAGAGCTTCTGGAATATTTCACTTTACAGCATGCATTAAAGTATTGTTGTATTTATTATTAGTAGTAATGGTTTATTTAGCAGCAGCAATATAGAATAAATATAAAGACTGTGTGTGAGCATATGCCAGGTATGTGATGCATGTTCAATAGAAGATTGGGAAGACATTTAGACCAGGCCACCAAGGGTTCACAAGCATTTCCGTACACTTGTGCTTCTTCCTTAACAATCTTCCTCTGGTTAAGCCAACTTGATTCATTGGAGTGCAAAGTCTGTGTCTTTTGTTATCTCTATACTGTCCCACCTTTTTCTCTAATAGAACATTTGCCCCACTGACTTCAAAGTAATTTATCTCAATTCACGAATCCCACTCTGAAAAAATGCTGTTTGCGGTCTAAACACCTTGGTTTCAAGTTCAGAAGCACACAACTTATGGAGGCCACCACATCTTAGTTGTAGTGACATTCTGAGGGAGGCTGAGGATTGTTATGGGAAATAATTGGTTGGAAGAGCTGATTCCAGATCAGTCATTGGGGTGACGGATTAAACACAGTCCAGATATCTAAGGATTGAAGGAAGCTGAAGGAATCCTGGCCTTACTGAAGGAAGCTGAAGGAATCCTGGCTTTGCCCCAAACATGGACCCGTTTTAAATGCAGGCAGTGCAGCAGTAGCCCGGAGGCCGAGCCCGCATCAAAGCCAACTGCAGTAAGACCACCAGATTGTTTCCTTTCGACATTTAATTTCCTACTGGGTCATACCCTTTCCCTCAATTACAGAGAAGGAAGAACTTTAACTTCCTGACCCTGTATACACGTCTCTGTGATGGTTCATCATCATGTGTGGCTTTCATAAAAAAAAAAAATAATACACAGAGGGTGCGGTAAAGTGGTCTATAACTGTTCTACTGTTCCTGTGTATAATGAGTCCTAATCAAGCCCATTACATTTTCTAAATGAAATTCCTTCAAAGTATGGTGCAGTGGTGGCCTAGTGGTTATGGAAGCGGCCCATAATCAGAAGGTTGCCGGTTTGAATCCCGGTCTGCCAAGGTGCCACTGAGGTGCCACTGAACACTGTCCCCTCACACTGCTCCCCCCGGGCGCCTGTCATGGCTGCCCACTGCTCACCAAGGGTGATGGTTAAAAGCAGAGGACACGTTTCGTTGTGTCACAGTGTTCTGTGCTGCAGCTTTTCACAATGACAATCTTCACTTTCACTTTTCACTTAATGGAGAGCAAGCTGTAATAAATGCAGCCACTTCTCTGACCTCCTAAAGGTACATGCTTCAAAGCACGGGGAAAACACACAGCTCGCATAAGAAATATAGTCATGACGAAAACAGAATGACAACTATTCTTATTTATATCAAGTCAGCAGCTTCCACTTTGAGGCCTTTATTCTGAATCGATGCACACAGAATGCCCCGACTGCATCTGTGCTTGTAGCTAGTGGTCGGGTAGCAGGGTGGTGCTGTTCTCTCCCCTGCCGCCAGGGGCGCACGGACCGTTCTGCGCCCCGGGGTGCGCGCCTCGTCTCTTGCGCGCGTCCGCGCACCTTGCGCGCACCCTGGCGGCCGGCAGATCGGGGACGTTTACGCCTCGTGCGGCGCAAAATCCAACAGTAACGAGAGCGCGCTTATAAATAAAGTTATATTGGAGAGTTTTGGACAATGTGTCTATATTTTGAGCGTCTGTGAACTCTCAGTTGCCTCTTTTCTTCCTGGACCTCCCTCTCTCCCTGTTGACAGATGCCTCTTTCAACCAGACCTATGGCGCAACTCCATCTGGTGGCATCACACCTATTCTATTTGTTTATTAACAAAATTAGTGCTAAAAGTACCCGTTTATATGGTTTAGAGCCACTGCAAACCATCTGCAAATTCACATATTTGTTATTAATCAATCAGTAGAGATAGGGACAGTCCCTATAGCTAGACCGGCTAGAAGGGAGTTACAGGAATCCAATCATGATTCAAGTTCAGTTCTTAGTTTTTGGCTCTTTGGACTTTTGACCAAGAGAGGGCAGAACTGCACTGAACTGAGCTTTCCTCTCCTGCACACATTGCAGACATTGTTTCATGTGTATGAGTATCACGAGGCGCTTTGGTCATGAGGCACGCCGAGACACAACAAAACAATGATCATGTTGACCACTGCCCAAGACTGTAGTATGTGAAACCTCTGATCCCCTCATCTGCAGGATTATCCTCGATTGTAAAAATTTCTATACCAGCATTATAAAAGTCATATGTAGATCAATTACTCTAATACACTTAATCTCGTGCCTTGAAAATGTCAAGGACACTCATGTGAGGAGAAAATGTTGTGCATTACTTACAAAAACTGTTTATAAGACAAT